>NC_040244.1:0-147500 GCF_001444195.1 Xiphophorus couchianus | reverse complement strand
GGTTCTGAGACAGAAGGAGGTTCAGTTCTGACCCGTTTGGGTCTGACTGTGTTCTGCTGTGTTCCAGTACTTCTGCAGCCTGCTGGTGATCTTCTGTGTGGAGCTGGCCTCTGCAGTTTGGACCTACGACGAGGTGAGGAACCGTCACGTTTTCAGAACCACAGGTCAGCAGAACCCGACCAGAACCTCAGAACAATGGTTCTAGAGAGGCTTAGTGTCAGAACTTTCTGGCCTGCTTTAATTGTTCTGGATAAAACCTGTAAGGTGAAACTTTCCCACCCGAACCAGGCTAGCCCGAACCGAACCGGCGTGTAGAGCTGAGCAGCTGCCGGCCCAGAACCAGAGGCTCCAGCCCGAGCCGGTTCTAAGAATAACCAGAAATGTGAGACATGTCCGGCCCGCTGCTCTCAGATCGGCTTCCAGTCCCTCTCCAAAAAAAAGTGGTGGAAAAAGTGGAAAAATTAAAGATGGCCGTCATGGTCATCAAGGAAATGTTATTATTATTTATTATTATCACAGATGAATACTTTTGGTACCAAATCATACATAATTAGACCCACATTACTCATACTGATTTACTGATAATAGTTTGATTTTTCAAGATGGCTGTCATAATGGAAATTCATTTTTGTCACTAAAATGGATAATTAGATGAATATTTGGTGCCAACATATATTGAACCTTTTATATTTTCTTGATCTTCTTTCCTTTTTCTGGTAAACATTTTTTTAAAATGGCCGCCATGGTTGTCATTACATCACCAGTAGTTATCCCAGTGGCGGTACAGCTAGCTGAAAAGTTCGATTCACTAACCAAAAGATCTTAGCTACGCTAACGCCAAACATAAAAATGTCAACAGAAGCTAAAGCTAAACCACTAAACACGTAGAAAATACCGGAAGCTAAACTGCTAAATGAGATAATGATTGAAATACTAACATCTGCTTGAGCAGGAGGCAGCAGGTTAGCCTCAGCTAGCGGTTCCTTCAGCTGATGATGGAAACATGCAGACGGCCAAGGCCACGATCACTGACAAATGTGTGTATGCGTGTGTGTGTGTGTGTGTGCGCGCGCAGCCCTCAGTCCAGCGAGCCGACATGATAAGCCTGAAGTCCCGGATGCCGGACTACAGCCTGCAGCGCTACCAGTGGCTCACACACACCTGGGACAGCTTCCAGACACAGGTAACACACACACACTCACAGAGAGCTGCTATGGTCATGTGACCTGTGCGCTTACATTGTGTGTGTGTGTGTGTGTGTGTTGTGACCAGTTTCAGTGCTGTGGGGTGATCTACTTCACCGACTGGCTGGAGATGACAGAGATGGAGTTTCCTCCTGACTCCTGCTGCACCAATCAGTTCCCCGGCTGCGCTGGTCGCGCCCACCAGCATGACCTCAGTGACCTGCACCAGGAAGTGAGCCTCGCCGCCTCTGATTGGCCAGGACAGCTCCGGACTCTCAGCCAATCACAGCCTCCTGTTTGTGTTTCAGGGCTGCGGTCTGAAGGTCTACCGCTTCATCCGGGGAACCAAGCCGCTGCAGGTTCTGCGTTTTTTGGGGGTTTCTATTGGCGTGGCGCAGATCCTGGCCATGGCTCTCACCCTCACGCTGCTCTGGGCGCTGTACTACGGCCACCACCATCAGCAGCCAGACTCATACGGAACCCCTAGGCCGCCTGGAGAGTCCGGTTCAGTCGTAGGCACCAACGGAACCAGTGTCAACGACCGGGTCGGACCCTGAGACCAGAGAGCTGCTGAGGCCGGGCTGGAGGACCTGGAGGCGCCCGGCGCCGCATGGAAAGGGTTGTACTGACTCCGCCATACAGAACCACAGAATCTGGAGTAATCTGGGAGCCAGGAACCAGGATGTAGCCAGAGCTGGAGGCAGCTTGGTGCTCCTGGAGACGGTTTACTGCCAATGGGCCAATTGGCTCCATTAGGCCAGTGGAGCTCCATTGGTCTACTGGTCTACCGGTCCAGAAAACCACAGAGGAGTCAGACCTGACGAGGCTCTGTGTCAGAATGTTTGCTGTTGCTGCTGCAACCAATTTGTCAGGATAAACGGATCAGAACCCAACCCAGAAACGTCTTGGCGCTGCTCAGACTGGATGGTACTGGGATGGAAAAGTCCCCATCAGCCCAGGATGAGTGTCCAGAGGACCAGAAGCAACCTTTGAACCCGTCATCTATGAAGGTCAGGAACTGAACTGTTGCTTCACTCCCTAATGGACACCTGGACCTGTTGGTGCTGCCGGTAGCGGAGCTGAGGCTGCTGCAGTCGATCTTAAAGTTTCGGCCAGTCCAGTGACCCTGCTGGACTGTCCACCTGCTGGATGATGGTTGGTGTTTGGGTCAGAATGATGGAGGCCAGGAGAAGTGATAATAATGGTCTTTATTGAACAGATAAATAATCACTCCTGTTTGCTCCACATATGCATGGCTTTAGGAAAATATCCTGTGGCTGAAAACGTCATATCATCACAGAATGGAAGAACATGACACGTTCACCAGAAACTATGAGCAGATCTTTTACAACCAGAGTTGGACTGAATCCATCCAGCCAAACCAGAACCACAGGAGCAGGATGAAGGCTGGATCATCATCACTTCCTGTTCCGAAACCAGGAAGTGATGCAGGGAAGTTCCATCCTCAGCCTGGTCATCATCAGGAGGAGGCGTCCAGTTAAGAGTCGCTTAGGTTTTAAAGACCTTTATGGATCTCATAAAAACATTAATAACAACAGAATGACTCATGTGAACAGAAATATTCCAGCCTGTTGCCTCACTGGAACGCACCATCCAGGCAGGAAGTGATGAAGGAGAACCAGCGGCTAACAGGCCGTTTCCACTAAATATTTTTAAGTGATTTCATTCAGTTTTATTCTAATAAACAACAAAGGACAATAATCCTCTCGGTCCTTTTCCTCCCAGACGAGTCGTGGTAGAGCAAAGCGTTCAGGAGCATGCTGTAAATCTGAGTGCTAGCTCAGGAGACTCAACATGACTGTTTACATTAACATGCATAGGCAGAAAGATTAAAAAATGATAAAGATATCACAGCAAAAAGATTTCTCTGCTAAGCACCACAAACAGCCCATCATGTCGTCTCATATAGCAACCAAATTTACCAGCAGATAAAACCTGGGTGCAGCAGACGGCTGCTCGGTCAGCTCATTCACAATCATCTGAAGGAAACCCGGCTGGATTCTGGCTCTAGTTCTCCTCCGGTATCCACCCGTTATGCTGCCTCCTGGTGGTGAGCTGGTTGAAGTTTCAGCTATTTCTGTTTCCGGTCTTTAAAAGCGGTTCATTACTTGCTCTTTGTTCTTTGGTTAAGAACACAAACTACTGGAAGAAGTAGTTCCTGGGGCAGAGGGCTGGAGATGTTTTCAGTGGTGAACAAGAAGAAAATGTTTGGTTATTTTGGGGTTCCTTAGGTTAATGTTGGGTCATGACCCTAAGTGGAATATCCCAGTAAAATCACTGGAAACCCTGAGTGGCTCAGTAATATGGCCTCCAACCCAGTAGAACCAGTGGAACCAGCAGGTCTGCAGGCTCCGGTTGGTTTGTTCCTAACTGGATTGTCTCCAGTGTTTGAGCTGAAGATTCCCCAGACTCCTGTGGATGCGGCCGGACCTGGAACGCAGAGTAATTACAGCAGTGTTGGTGTTTCAGTGGAAGACGTTCCTCTCTGGGACGTCCTCCCGCCGTCAGCCCCTCGGCCAGCTGGACTCTAGAGAGCAGAAACCCGGACGATGTTGGCCTGGCAGTGGTCGGGAGAACCGGAGGTCCGGTCTCCGTCTGGAGTGGTGTTAGGTGTGGGAATGCTGACGACAGACGGGAAAAGGTATGGCGGCTCACAGTTCAGAGGGAGCGTCTCTTCAAACTTGGCATTCAGACTGGATCGACTGGGACAGGAAGACAAACAGGAGAATGTTCTGGAGTTAACATCTGGAGTCAATATTTGGTCATTTATATTTTGCTTCACAATAAATGATTTGTGAGTATTGTGGTTCTCCTGTGAAGTTTCAGTCAGTCAGTATTACACCCCTGCCTCTCAGTTGTCCATTAGGGTGACGGGTCAGGGGGTCCGACAGGTAAAACAGTTCAGGTGTCCATTAGGTCTGATTGTTCAGGTTGCAGATCTTCCATCAGTCGTCACCTCATGGCTGAAACTGAAAAACCAGGAGCTGGTTCCCAGTCCTCCCACAGACATGCATAGTCTGGATTCCTGCCGTCTGACTGCATGGGAACGCTCCGTCACATGACCGCGGCACGTGACCAGCTGCTGCCATGTGTTTGCGCAGTACTTCTGCAGGGAACAGACCAGAACTGCCTCTCTGTGGTTCAGCAGCTGAAAAGTTGATCTCTGAATTAATCTATCATGTGGGACCTTCACAGCTGCTGAAATCTCCACAGATATGGTGGCTCTAAAAGCTCCTCAATATCTCAGAGATTCTGATTCTTTCAGAGCAGCAGTCTCAAACTCCAGGCCACAAGGGCCAGTGTCCTGCAACGTTTTGATAATCTAAACCCAAGTAAAAACTCCAGAACCAGTTTTAGAATCTTTAGAATCTGCTGCTACTCATCCGTCATCCAGACATAACCCAAGCTGTGACCTTTCATGATCTTCTGAAGGTTCCTGATGCTCATTAGCCTGAATATCAGGAACCTCCATGAGGATAAGGAACCATGACCACCTTGATGGATCTGCACCAACCTGTTGATGATTGGCCGCTCCCTGATCTGGATGGTGCTCAGCTCCTGGATGCTGCCCTGCAGACCCAGAGACATGTTGGAGTTGGGGATGTTGAAGGTCTTCCTTATCTTGTGGCCACAGCAGAAGAAGCCATGAGGTGAGGACGAGGAGATGGAGGAAGATGGAGAGAGCTGCTTTACCGGACTTAGGTCCCGGCAGCTCAACTCAAACAACTTCTCGTCCACAAACTCGTGGTTCTGAGGAGCAAAGGGGAAGTGAGAAGATCATGGGCTGACTTCAGGGGCAAGTTATCTCTGACCTCAGGTTCTCACCGTGGTTTTCTCCAGGCAGTTGAGCAGGTGGTGATGTTGCAGCTCAAAGTTGGGGTTGATCTTGCACACCAGTGCCTGGCCTGCTTCTTTGGATGCCTGTAGGACACAAACATTGCCATTATCTGAGCCACCATGCTGTGGTGGACACATCTGGACTGGACCAGCATCAGCGCATTCAAAGGATCCCAGCTGTTAACCCCCAGCAGCAGGTTTCAGGCTGAATGTGACCCAGAGGGACAGAGTCAGGACATCCGACCTGGAGCTGCTGCTCAAAGCTTCGTCTCAGACAGAGAAGGTTCAGAAAGCTGATCAAGAGGATCTTACAGGTGGAGGGAAACACCTGATGTCTGCAGAAGAACCTCCATTGACCAATAGCCAGAGCTGCTGCTTCTGCTGCAGAGCCTTGCCTGGAGGACCGTGGCTGGGACATAGATCTGCTACAACACCTCACCAGCTGATTGGCTCCTCGGCCTGTCCTCTGGGTCACAATGATCCTGCATGCTGATTGGTTCATTCCTCCACATGCTGACAGATTAAACCAGTGGTCTCAAACTCCAGGCCATCAAGGTTTGGTCTCCTGCAGCCTCTCTCTGCCTCGCTCTGGACTGCTCCAGGCAGTTCAGACTTTTAAGTCAAGTTCGAGAAGGGACACATCTAGAAGCTTCAGAACTTCGGCACTTGAGGAGTCCAGTTTGAGACCACTGAGGTAGAGAAGTACAGAAACAGCAGCCATTCATGCTAATCTCAGCAGCTACTTGGTTTCAGGCGGCTTAGAGAGCAGCAGGAGGTTTCTGATGACCGGATCAGTGCTGGACCGGACCAGAGGTGTAAAACGGTCACCAGGGTCTGCCTGGGACTGAAGTTTCATCTCTTCAGACTCCTGAAGGCAACGAAAATCCAACCAAAACAAACCCTGAGAAGCAACCTGAACACTAGCTTGGATGTCCCTCAAGTATAAACAAGAGGCCACGAGGTCAGGAGGGCGTCCATGATGGGGCGAATGAGCAGCAGTGACCTGCAGATGGATCTGAACAGTTTTGTCCTGCTGGAGGCTGAAGCAGCCACTTCAGGCTGCACCACCATCAGGCTGCACCAGGTGGCGCTGAAGGAGCCACACAAACTGTAGATTATAACAAGCAGAAGCTTCGTATCGCCACCTAGTGGGCAAAAGGTGGAACTACAGGCTGCTGTCTGACCATGATCCAACCAAGTTCTGGACCCGGACACAAGCAGACCATCTCTGACCTTTGACCTTTGACTGCTGCAGGTCCACTGAGGTCATTGCACGTGCAGCAACCTGCAGCCACTCAACCTGACAGGGAGAGAGGGAGGGCTTGTCTCCATGGTTACCTCCAGATCTGGACCAATCAGCTGCTACCTGCTGCCCGGTGCGCCCCTCACCTCCACCCCCCTGTCTGCAGATTTGGTTCTTCTCATCTGGATCCAGGTGATGAAGGTCAGGTGAAGCAGTTTGTTCTGATTGTTGCGTTCCAGTTGCACTCAGGAGTGGGAAATTCCAGCTTCCCAGTGGGAAAGTCAACTGGAACGCTCTCCAAAGTCACACTACCTACTGCGAAACTGGGAGCCACACCAACCCCAGATAGAACTAGCAAGGCGGACTTCCTGCTCCAACACGGCGGCTCCTCGCATCATCAACCGTCTCAGGATGAGGAAGACTCTGCAGGTGTGAGGAAGGCCCGTACCTTCTGCGCTCGCCTCTTCTCGGCTCTCTGGCTCTGGTGGTAGATGCGGCTGAAGTTGGACACGATGACGGGGACGGGCAGGGCGATGACCAGCACGCCGCTCAGGGAGCAGACGGAGCCGAAGAGCTTCCCCATGATGGTCTTTGGGACCATGTCGCCATATCTGAGGGGACAGAAGGTCAAGGGTCAGACCTGGTTCTGCTTTAGGGGATGACTAAAACATCCAGTAACTCAGATCTGCTGAACTGAGACTCTTTCCTCTGATCCAGTTCACCCTGACCTGAGACATTTAAAGGTCCAACACGACGGATCTGCTGCCCTCTGGTGGTCAACTCAGAGAATAACCTGGAAAATGGCAGATGGGACCTGCCCACTCAGATTCATTCACTCAGATGGAAAACGCCTCCAGGGATCTAGAGAAATATCACAGAAACACCAGAACCAAGAAAACTGGGCCGGATCTAAGCGGGCCAGAACCCTCCGCTGGTCAAAGGTCAGCAGGTCAAAGGTCAGCACTAATGGTTCTGCTTTAACCTGTTTTACTGACAGTTTATCTACAGTCACATTTATAACCTGAGATGATTAAAGGCAGAGAAACCAAAAAACAGAAAACTAAATAATTATAAAACTAGCAGAAACTAATATGAATAAAAAACAAAACAGAATTAATTTGAGCTGCAGAGATTTATCAGAAAAAAACTAACATCAGCTTTTTATTTAGCTTAATTCTATTTCAGACTGGGTTTACTACACGACCCGGTTCCAGTCCACAGAACTGCCAGTTTAAAGAAGCAGTCTAGAAACCTAATCTACATACAGAGCTCAACATCTATCTGCTCTACTATCAGAAAGATTCTGGTTCAGCTCTACAGGAAACTGACCCACAGAACCAGAACCAGTTCCTGAGATGGAAATATGACAGTGTGTGTGTGTGTCAGTGTGTAAACATTAATAGCAGCAGGTGTTGAGCGTTGCAGAAAGCCTCACTGCTCCTCAATCATTCATGTCTCTGCAAACAAACGGCTACAGCAGGAGGGGCTGACAGGACACACACACACACACACACACACACACACACACACACACACACACACACACTGACACACACACAGACACACACACACTCCGACACACACACACACACACACACACACACACTGACACACACACACACACACACACACACACACACACTGACACACACACACACACCCCGACACACACACACTGACACACACACTGACACACACACACACACACATACTGACACACACACACACTGACACACACACACACACACACACCCCGACACACACACACTGACACACACACTGACACACACACACACACTCCGACACACACACACACTGACACACACACACACTGACACACACACACACACACCCACTGACACACACACACACACACACACCCCGACACACACACACTGACACACACACTGACACACACACACACACATACTGACACACACACATACTGACACACACACACACTGACACACACACTCTCCCTGCTGTTCATAATAGATGAGTGTTTTCTGTTTCCTGTCAGTCTGACTGACGGAGCTTCAAGCTTTTACTGAGGAGCTTCCTGCTGGTTCTGGTCCAGACCTGCTGGTTCTGCTCCGGGTCAGAACTTTGCGTCTGGAGGAAGGTAAATGTGCGTTAAGCTGATCAGCCGGATTAAGATGTTTACTACTCATCATCCGACCCTCGGATTAACGGACCGGACCAGACCAGAACATCTCCTCTGCTGGCAGATGGGCCACCTTACAACAACAGAACCAGAACCAAAACCAGCTCTGAAGTAATGAGCCTCCAACATAAACCAGTTCAGATCCCAAACAAACCAAACTGGTGTCGACTTCAGACAGAAAAGGTCCAGACCTATTAGACTCAGGTCAGAACTGCCGACCCGGCTCCGGTCCAGCGTCCCTTAGACTGGGTCACCATGCATCTAAACTACATGTCTGTTTACACTACGAACAGCTGATGGTAGTTTGTTCCCATGTGATTCTTGGAATAGTCTGAATGAAAACAGGAACTGAAGCTCATTTACTGACCTGTCTATTAACATTTTCTATGATATAGTCTCTTTTCATAGACCTTCATCACTTTGGCATTCTGTCAGCGTGACAGGAAGCTTTCTACCACCATCTGGCTTTCATTTTTAACACATCTCCTTCTGAATTTCACTAAATTAATAGAAACTTCAGAGAAAAAATATCTTCAAATCATTTCTTTGAGTTGCATCCAGGAAACAGCGATCACACCGAGAGGGTTTAGTGCAGATAATCAGAGAAAATAACACTTAGTTCCGCGTTCCTGTTAGGAATGTAAACGGGCAGATATCAAGACAATCGACGAGAGGAGAAAGCATCTGAAGTTTAGGGAGAGAAAAGGAAAAAGCAGACGACTCTTTGTTCCTGGGCATAATTTGTCTAAAAAACAAGAACGACTCGCAGAAACGCTGAGAGGCTGCAGGCCACCTCACCCAGCAGACCGTCACTGTTTCACACAACACCTGCTTTGTTCTGTCGCCACAAATTCTGTTTTTTTATTATTATAATATGGAAAATTTATGGAGAAATAGTATTGCAAGAAAGAACGTTTTCCAAGACCAGCATAAATAACCTGCATGCTGCCAACTGAAAATGTTTCTATTTAGTTGGTTTCTTCATGTTGAGCTGGAAAAACTGAGTTCAAATCCAAAGCATGAAGAAACAATTCAGGAGTTTTAGTCATTTTGGAAATTTGCCAGAACACAGCAGCACAGTCCCAGATATGGAAGCTCTTAACTCTGGCCCGGGTCTCGTCTGACTGGCTGAACTGGTTGAACTGGTCAGGATGCCTGCATGGTGGAACAGAGAGTTTGGCTCCAACGTGATCCAGGAAGCCTCCGTGTGCCACGACTCGGTGGCCCGGCTCCAGGAGAGGAAGGAGTCCGCTGACCGTGGTGACGTCTCCGTGAGAGACGCAGCGCTGAGATGAAGGTCAGCCGCTCCCAGCAGGCCCTTCGGAGCGCAGCGCCGTCTGCGGGCGCAGAGCCGTTCAGACGGCGCTGCCTCCAGGGAAACGTGTGTTCGGCCCAAGATGATGCGGACATTTGGAGTCAACTTCAGGAATCTCTGAGGCAGACTGGCTTTCACCTCCTCACGACTGAGCCACGTGTTGATGGGAGACGTGGCTTAGATAGAGGTAGCTGATAGTAATACACTCGGCTGACAGTAGCAACTCTGACATGTCAGCAATAAGTTGCTCCTTCATGCCCACTGCCACCCTGAAAGAGTAGATGAGGAAGTCGTCCATCAGAGGCCGGCTGCAGCAATCGCTTCCAGTTTCTGCGCCCTGCTCCAGTACGCAAGACAGGATGCAGAGGATGCAACGGACTCCCAGAACATCCGGAAAACACGCTCAGATGGAAATTTGGTGTAGAAGCGGAACTGGTCGTCAGAGGCACAGAAACGGCTAAAACGTGTGGCAGACAAATCCACTTTCTGGAGTCTGGTCTCCAACTCCTCCATGTGATCCAGAGCTGCGCCAGGCGCAGCTGGAACCCCACAAAGTCAAATCAGAAAATACGACCAGCAAGACGTTCTCGTTGATCAGACAGAGTGACGGCAGCCATATTGACTTGATCTCTCCAAACGTTGCAGCATGACGTCACGCGGAAGCTAATCTACCACAGCATATTGATAATCCCAAAATAAACCTCAAGCCTAAAAACAGGAACATGTAAATGACTGAATATTTTCTTCTTTGTGTATGTTTGTGTGTTTTTGATGTTGAATCCTTTTGGGGGGGAACAATACGGGATATTAGGGAAAATACTAATACGGGAGAGAGGGAGGTAAAATACAGATGTTTCCTGGAAAGAAACGGGAGACTTGACAGGTTATGGTTATAACTAAACACTTGTGCTGTATAATGTCTATGATCAGGTTTTACAATTGTAGTAAAAGTTTGACTCAAATGATCGTACATGACAAATGTGTACTGTGCCATGTTAGTTAGATATTTACCCGCAGGAGGATGTGTTGCACTCACAAAACAGACAGGAGTCCTTCTTCATTTCGGAAACTTTATTTGCCCACACTGTGTGTATTTTCTTGAGGAATTGTTCTCCTCAGAAACAGTCAGAAAACCGTTACAAAGTTTCTTCTTTTTAGAACTACAACGTTACAACTGACACACTTCCGCTACCCAACCAATCAGTGACGTAGCACGCAGCTCAGATTCTGTAATGCTTCCACGGCTGAACAAAAACAATTGGCCAAATAAAATATATTCAATAAATGAAAAATACTTCTAGGATGCAACAGATGCGCCACGTTGTCGTGGTCCACCGCCGCAGCTTTAGCCTGGCCAGATTTAGCCTGGCTAGCTTTAGCCTGGGCAGCTTTAGCCTGGCCAGATTTAGCCTGGCTAGCTTTAGTCTGGCCAGATTTAGTCTGGCCAGCTTTAGTCTGGCCAGCTTTAGTTTGGCCAGCTTTAGTTTGGCCAGCTTTAGCCTGGCTAGCTTTAGCCTGGCTAGCTTTAGTCTGGCCAGCTTTAGTCTGGCCAGCTTTAGTTTGGCCAGCTTTAGCCTGGCTAGCTTTAGCCTGGCTAGTGTTAGCCTGGCCAGCTTTAGTCTGGCCAGCTTTAGCCTGGCTAGCTTTAGTCTGGCCAGCTTTAGTCTGGCCAGCTTTAGTTTGGCCAGCTTTAGCCTGGCTAGCTTTAGCCTGGCTAGTGTTAGCCTGGCCAGCTTTAGTCTGGCTAGCTTTAGTCTGGCCAGATTTAGCCTGGCTAGCTTTAGTCTGGCCAGCTTTAGTCTGGCCAGCTTTAGTCTGGCCAGCTTTAGTTTGGCCAGCTTTAGCCTGGCCAGCTTTAGTCTGGCCAGCTTTAGCCTGGCTAGCTTTAGCCTGGCTAGTGTTAGCCTGGCCAGCTTTAGTCTGGCTAGCTTTAGTCTGGCCAGATTTAGCCTGGCCAGCTTTAGTCTGGCCAGCTTTAGTCTGGCCAGCTTTAGCCTGGCTAGCTTTAGTCTGGCCAGCTTTAGTCTGGCCAGCTTTAGTTTGGCCAGCTTTAGCCTGGCTAGTGTTAGCCTGGCCAGCTTTAGTCTGGCTAGTGTTAGCCTGGCCAGCTTTAGTCTGGCTAGCTTTAGTCTGGCCAGATTTAGCCTGGCTAGCTTTAGTCTGGCCAGCTTTAGTCTGGCCAGCTTTAGTCTGGCCAGCTTTAGTTTGGCCAGCTTTAGTCTGGCCAGCTTTAGCCTGGCTAGCTTTAGTCTGGCCAGCTTTAGTCTGGCCAGCTTTAGTTTGGCCAGCTTTAGCCTGGCTAGTGTTAGCCTGGCCAGCTTTAGTCTGGCTAGCTTTAGCCTGGTCAGCTTCAGCCTGGAAGGCTTTAGCCTGGCTAGTGTTAGCCTGGCCAGCGTTAGCCTGGCTAGCTTTAGTTTGGCCAGCTTTAGTCTGGCTAGTGTTAGCCTGGCCAGCTTTAGTCTGGCTAGCTTTAGTCTGGCCAGATTTAGCCTGGCTAGCTTTAGTCTGGCCAGCTTTAGTCTGGCCAGCTTTAGTCTGGCCAGCTTTAGTTTGGCCAGCTTTAGCCTGGCTAGTGTTAGCCTGGCCAGCTTTAGTCTGGCTAGCTTTAGCCTGGTCAGCTTCAGCCTGGAAGGCTTTAGCCTGGCTAGTGTTAGCCTGGCCAGCGTTAGCCTGGCTAGCTTTAGGCTGGCCAGTTTTAGTCTGGCTAGCTTTAGTCTGGCCAGATTTAGCCTGGCTAGCTTTAGTCTGGCCAGCTTTAGTCTGGCCAGCTTTAGTCTGGCCAGCTTTAGTTTGGCCAGCTTTAGCCTGGCCAGCTTTAGTCTGGCCAGCTTTAGCCTGGCTAGCTTTAGCCTGGCTAGTGTTAGCCTGGCCAGCTTTAGTCTGGCTAGCTTTAGTCTGGCCAGATTTAGCCTGGCCAGCTTTAGTCTGGCCAGCTTTAGTCTGGCCAGCTTTAGCCTGGCTAGCTTTAGTCTGGCCAGCTTTAGTCTGGCCAGCTTTAGTTTGGCCAGCTTTAGCCTGGCTAGTGTTAGCCTGGCCAGCTTTAGTCTGGCTAGTGTTAGCCTGGCCAGCTTTAGTCTGGCTAGCTTTAGTCTGGCCAGATTTAGCCTGGCTAGCTTTAGTCTGGCCAGCTTTAGTCTGGCCAGCTTTAGTCTGGCCAGCTTTAGCCTGGCTAGCTTTAGTCTGGCCAGCTTTAGTCTGGCCAGCTTTAGTTTGGCCAGCTTTAGCCTGGCTAGTGTTAGCCTGGCCAGCTTTAGTCTGGCTAGCTTTAGCCTGGTCAGCTTCAGCCTGGAAGGCTTTTGCCTGGCTAGTGTTAGCCTGGCCAGCGTTAGCCTGGCTAGCTTTAGGCTGGCCAGTTTTAGTCTGGCTAGCTTTAGGCTGGCCAGCTTTAGCCTGGCCAGCTTTAGCCTGGCTAGCTTTCTGCCAGCAGACACGCTGCCATTTCTAAAGAACGGACTCCGTTTAATCTGGGGAGTTGAAACTATTCCAGGTGAACAAAGAAGGAACAGATCCACATTTCAGACGCCTGGTGGTGGATCCGCTGACAAAATCCTCCTGAGAGAAATGGCGGCTGCATACAAAGTGCTGCTTGGCTTCATGCTGAAGTTCAGACCCTCATCTTTTCTGATGGCCTCCTTTGCTCCGGGTCCGTCTGGAACGCATGGTAGGACAGATACTGTTGTTTTCTTGCCCCACATGAACAAGTAGGAACTGAAGAAAAACAACCGCGCCAAGACTGAGCCATTTTCCTCAAGGTTGAAAGCTAATGCTATGGCCACCGGAAGTTGTCGCGTAATACAACCGTTTTAAAACGCAGAAGAGTGAATGACATATGGAGATGTTGGCATTATTAATTTATGGCAGTGCGCCACAGCAAATTGGAAAATTATGCAGAAAATCGTTGAAGAATAGATCAAAACCAAACATTATTTTTCTCGCAACAGCAGGACCATTAATGTTTCAACAAACATTTCACACATCCAGTGTCATGTTTTCAGGCTTGATGTTTATTTTATTACTAATTAATGATCGCTCAGGTTTTGCCCTCCAGTCGTGATGGGACATCTGAAGCCTCACTCCATATTTGTGTTTTCCTGCTAAAAACCACGTGGCTGACAACAAACGGTGCCTCGAATTCAAGCCCGGATTTTAGCATGGGCTTACCGGGGCTCCAGCCCAGGGCCCGGCGGGATGGGGGCCCCGAATGATGCGTTGTATTTTTGTGGATGAATAAGGTCAGAATGCCTTAATTTTATCATTAGCCAAGATGATTTTGACGGTGTTGTTGAAAAACTGTTTGATTTGTTCTGGCAAACGTCCATTATGAATGCCTGATTATTATTGGTCCATGTTTGACGCGTCTTACGCTTTGGGGCGGAGCATCAGGGAGAGATTTCTCAAGATGGCGGACAACAGAAAGTATGACAGCGGAGCGCGACAGAGAGGTGATGAAGAAAATATTCAAGCTACAGGGTTTTTAAACCTCATATTGGACATGGAACAGAACCACCGTCCCTCTCCGCTTCTCACACGTTAGCCTTGCTAACAGCGGCTCTACGGTCCAGCAGAACCTGGATCTGGGTCTGATCTGGTGCCTGCCGAGTCAGAGGCGGTGGAGCTTTCGTGTTCGGGTGTTCGGACTGAGCAAGAAGCAGGGAGCTGTCAAAATATGGATGTTAATTTTAAAGCATCGGAACAGGGTTACACAAAATCAGAAACGTCTCCTCTCCAGATCGCGCTCTGAAAGCCAGCGCCAAGTGGTGGGCACATTAAACAGGCTGAGTTCTCCCAGCTGTGTTTTACTTTGCATGTCGTGTTTTTAAAGATACTAAAAGTCAGTGTTGCTGTGAAACGGGTTTCTGTGACTATTTAAAGAGCAAGAAAACTGTCAAAGTTACATAAAAGTAATAAACTGCTCTGTTTGCTCGCGCTCAAGGCAAGTTAAAAAAGCGGAACTAGCTTTAGCCTCCAGCTAGCAGCGGCGGGAGGAAATCTCCTGCTGCTACAAGCGAAGGGCAAAATAGTCCAACTGCCGCAGAATAAAGATTTTGACCAGGTTTGGCTGTCAGAGGGGAAATACTCACCCTGACTATGAGCTTGGTAAGGAAATAAACCTTATAATTAGACAGATTCAGTTGATTAAAAATTGAAAGAGGGAGGAGATGAAAAAAACATAGAAATGAAGAAGGATAAATACAATATTTATAGGATAAATAGATAATACCGTCCAGTTTATCTTCATTAGGAATGTTCTGTCGAATATGTAGACATATTCAAGATGTCCAAGTACTTCTTTAATAACTATTTTGTTTTAGTAATGGTCTTCACATTGATTAGTTATCAAACGTTCTACAGAAAAATTGCTATTAAAAAAAAAAGCAGCTTCGCACCAATTGCAATATTTTTGCCCAATCATCGATCTTTGAAAAAGCTGACCTGCTGATTCTTTTTGTCTGTGTGCAAAATATAGCAAGAAAGTCACTAAGTAGGCAACCAGAGGGTCACTGTTGTAAACCGTGCAAATGGAGAGTTGACCTGGGGGCGGAGCAAAGGGGAACGGTGGCTGATTTTTAGGATTTTGTAGGTAGATAATGTTGTGTGTGTATATATGTATATGTAGTGTGTGTGTGTGTGTGTGCATGTTATGCACAACTGTATAACCATGATTAAGTAGGGACCACACATTGGCTCAAGCCCAGGGGCCCACACCCTCCTAAATTCGGCCCTGTCCTCTTGAATGATGAGCCAATCAGAGCGCAGCTCCTGAGCACAGCAGTTAAGTTTGCTGCCTCCTTAAGGTGAGGTGCAGTGTTAC
Organism: Xiphophorus couchianus; assembly: GCF_001444195.1. Taxonomy (NCBI): domain Eukaryota; kingdom Metazoa; phylum Chordata; class Actinopteri; order Cyprinodontiformes; family Poeciliidae; genus Xiphophorus; species Xiphophorus couchianus. The sequence continues at coordinate 131,924 of NC_040244.1, read as the reverse complement.
ACCATGTTCTGTGGCCATAGAGGGCGCTGTTGCATTTTAACACTATGCTAAAAACATTAGCTTTGAACATGTGACTAATCTGACTCATGGAAACACAGACGGGCTCACAGTACAACGAGGAGTTTGTCTCAGTTTGTTGGAGTTTGTCGACGGTTCTGTGAGTTAACGGTCCGGTGAGCGTCTGCTGGACCCGGTTTGGGAACGTTTTAATGCAGCTGCAGAGACGGCGGCTCATTTTCCCACCAATCCTCCAGGAACGTTTAGGGAAGCTGCTTCAGTTCAAAGTGCTGAGTCGGGGTAGATTGCAGCGGACCGGTTTCAGCTTTTAGGGGCAATTGGACCCAAAGGGTGAGAAAACAGGAGAGAGAGAGAGAGAGAGAGAGAATCTCCCAGAATCCATCAGAATGGACCATCAGCAGAAACGGCCAAAATACCAAGAAAACTGGAAACACTTCATGGGAACATTAATATTATTACCAGATTCCAGCAGGAACTTCATCCACCACTCAGTGGTTCTGTTCAGATGGAACCAGAACCTGCTGAGGACTGGACTGCAGCATCTCCAGAACCAGAACCGTGTCGTCTTCTCCGTGTTTTACTCTTTATTGCGTTTGCTTTCTAATTCCGGCAAAGGAAGGGGGGCTAATTGCATTGCAGGGTAATCGCCAAGCCCGAGGGATGCTGCCGTCACCTTGGAAACACCTCATCCTCATCCTCCCATGAGGAAGATTTCCTCCCAGTTTCTGCCTCCAGATGGATCAGCGCCAGAACCGGAACCAGGAGGACCAGAACCATTAAACCGTTTCATCAACCGAATTCGAAATGATGAAACCGGACATAGAAATACGCCGTCGGGTTTAATAAACTCGTGGTGATCATCATCATGTTGTAATAAACTTGCTGCCGGTTCCTTCCGCTGCTGATGACCTCCCAGCATAACTGCAGCTGGTTCCGGTCCGGCCCAGGTTCTGGTCCCAGTGGGGCGGTTCTGGAAGCCGTCCGCTCCAGTAGGACGGGAGACGTTTTAATTAAAAGTCCGGTTCAGCAGAGCGTGACTTCTTTACTGTCTGACCCAGTTAGTGGCGGCCTGGTTCTGCTGGCCCGGTCTTTGTCTGCTGCCTCAGCTACTGAGCAGAAACTCCCTGGAAACGGAACCGACAACCATCCCAGTTCCACCAACCCGATTCCACCATATAAATTAAATTAGTAAATTTCAGAAAAGTTGAGCAGGGAGTCCATCAGAACCAGGTTGGACCGGAGAAGAATCTTCAGCTGAAGGTTTTTGGACTGGACGTTCTCCAGAACTTCAGTTTGATTAACCTTCCTATGGTGTTAGGATCCCTACGGACCCGTTTTGAGTTTTAGCATGCATAAAAGTACTTCATACATTTGTTTTTTGCGTTGAAACTTTTTGACTTTGTCAGGGACTTCCATTTAAACAAAGTAAAATCTTTTTTTTTTTTTTACTAAATTATAAAGTGCTCTGGTGAAAAAAAATGACTTTTGTGGTGTTCGGGTCATTTGTGACCCGGTTAAAATTTTCAATTATAAAACAATAAAAAATGCCAAAAATTAAATCATGAACACACAATCAACCAACAGCCTCTTCCTCCAACCACTTGAGCTTCATTTAGGGGCTTTTCTCTTTGCCTTTTTGTGAGAACAAACAAAGGGAGACATGTCCAGGCTTGTCAAGCCATTTGAGTGTAGAGGTGGTGACTTGCAGAGTACACATCTCCAATTCACAGGATGCAACAATGAGGAGAAGATTCACTGTAAATGAAGCTTTGGATCACATCTTTGCTGCAAATGAGGCAGAGGACACACAGGATTTTAGCGGTGGAGATGAGCAGGCCTCTGAGAACGAAGATGATGTGGAGTACCAATTGGAAGAAACAGACACAACTGATCAGTCTGAAGAGGAGGTCACTGGTGCTGAAGCTGCTCCTGCTGAATCATTCCAATCCAAACGTGGCAACATCCGTTGGAGCACAGTTCCTCCTGATGTGCATGGAAGGACAGCTGCTGCAAACATCATCAAAATGACCCCTGGGGTCACGAGGTTTGCTGTGACAAGAATAAGTGACATCAAGACGTGCTTTGATCTTTTTTTGCCATTGTCACTAAAAAAAGTCATAATTGCCATGACAAACCTTGAGGGGGAAAAAGTCCATGGCAACACGTGGAAAGACATTGATGAGACGTACCTGGATGCCTACATTGGTGTTCTCCTCCTTGCTGGAGTTTACAGATCCAGCAATGAGGCAACTGAGAGTCTCTGGGATGCATCAACGGGCAGAAATATTTTCCAGGCAACAATGTCTCTTCGGACCTTTCAGATGATCTCAAGAGTCCTCAGATTTGACAATCGAGACACCAGAGCAAAATCTGACAAGCTTGCTCCCATCAGGGATGTTTGGGAGAGATGGGTGCAACTCCTTCCACTGATGTTCAACCCAGGGCCAGAGGTTTTGCCCTTTTCTTGAAGTAAATATATACGGGTCCAAAATGACCCGAAACACCATAGATGTTACTATATTTGATAATATTAAAATTAAAATCTTTTTTTTTGTTGAACATTTAAGAAATGTGTTTTAATATCTCTCAGTTACACTCAGGTAACAGAAAAACTGATTATTTTGTTGCCTTCTTCTCTTAAGGTTCACTTGACCACTTTTTAGACATTGAAAACGAGGGGTATGCTGTTAAAACAAAGGCCCAGGGGGCCACAAAAAAATATTAAAACCAATCTTTTCATGGATGAGGGAGCCCAACCAGCTAAACAAGAGTTAAGAAAAACATTGAATGATAAAAGATTGTTTTTAGGGTATTTTATGGCTGATTTAATACACGGGTCCAAAATGACCCGCTAACACTACAGATGGCAGCAGAAAGCTAACACCAGAGGAAGGTTAAACGGACAGAAACCCTCCTCTTCCTCCATGTTTTTTCTTTTCTAGCAGGTGACCCTCGACGTTTCCTGGATTCAAACTGCTGGACTGAAATCTGAGCTGGAAACGATAAAAATCATTTCATAACTTCAGAATAAAGCGAGGACTGAAACTTAGCAGCTTTCATTTCTCTGAGAAAATGTTTCCTACTTTTAGTTTGAAAGAATCAGTTGAAGTCTTTGGTTCACTTCCTGTTAGAAAATGTAAAACATTTCATAAAGGAGAAAAATTTTAAAGTAGGAAAGTATTAATGAAATACATTTTATATGTATTTATTTTAAATTTCTATTTATAAGACCCAATAAATCATAAGATTCTGTTTATTTTTCAGTTTATATTTGAAGGCATTCTTTAAATACATTATTTATTATACATTTTAGTTTGCAGACTTTGATTTATTTTATTTTTAAAATGTATTTTATACTTAAGCTACTAGTTTATTTTTAATTCCTCCTGTTATTATATTTAATTAGTCATTAAATATCACCACCAAAGGTTTTAACGGATTGATAATCAATCAAAATGTTCTGGATATAAATTCTGATTTTAGCTCATTGATCTTCATCACCGCTCCTCTTCAGGGTGATGATGAAGATGATGGGGGGCATCTGGGTGTGGTCACCATGGAAACTGAAACTAAATTTGGAGCAGAGTCGTGTTTCGCATCTGCTGGGTTTCTTCTGAAGCTACATGCTCTGGTTCTGGTTCTGGTTCTGACCCGTAAACTGCGGAACCAGAACGGGAAACTCTGACCCGGATCTCAGGAAAAAGACGAGCAATTCTTCATCAGCTGTACCGGGTCAGAACCAGATCAGGTACGGACCAAATTCTAATTGCAAAAGAAATGAGCAACTTTTACCAAAACCTTTATTGCTCTTCTTTTTCAACCCCAGACTGCGACCTTCTGCTAGACCAAGTCAGAGACTTTGTCCCTCAAATCTCTGATGAGTTCAAGGAAAACTGCGACAAAGATATTAATATGGAAGAACTAGACAGCGCCACCTTGTGCTTGAAGCTGGATAAATCTCCTGGCTCTGATGGCCTTACTGCCAATCTATACAGACATTTCTGGGATTATCTGAGAATTTATATTCCAGGTTTTTACAGAGATCTTATGTACCGTAATTATGTAATAATTCACTTCCTCTCAGCCTGAAACAGGTTTTATGTCCAGAAGATCTATACATGATGACATCAGGTTGGTGCAGGATTTACTCCAGTACAGTGACCTGACTGAGGATAAAGGCTTCATCCTTTTCCTAGATTTCTACAAAGCCTTTGATATGTTGGAACATCAGTTTCTTTTCAAAGTTTTACACAAGTTTGGATTTGGACCAAACTTCTGCAGAATACTAAAAAGCTTTTATAACAAGTTCAGCTGCTCTGCCACACGGTGCGTCTCCACGGTTCTCCATTAATAGTGAAACAGAGCTGCAATATTTCAGCCCTGTTGAAATATTGCATCTTGGCATCCTCTTCATCTTGGCCGTTGAAGTGAAGAGTATTTTCATAAAAAACTGATCATCATAAAAGATGACCAAATTATAATCAGTCAACTAGCTGATGACACCACAGTTTTTTGAAGAGTCTAGACCAAACCCCTAAAGTACTTGAGTTAATTAATACTTTCTCCAAAGCATCAGGATTGACCTTTAACCTGCAGAAATGTGAACTGATGGAGATTCATGGCTCTGATCTGATGGAAGCTTATAGTATCCCATTAAATCCTCAGTTAAATATCTGGGAATTTTAATGACTAAAGATGCTAAACGCAGTGAAACTGTTAACATAGAGAATAAAATACAGAATTGCAAATCTCAGTTAAATAGAAGCTCCAAAGAGATCTGAGCCTGTTTGGGAGAACCTGTTGAACCAAACCTAACAAATACATTAAAGATATAAATCAGCTGAACTTTAATTTCATCTGGAAAAATCGAGTCCACAACTTAAAGAAAGCAAATCTGGTTAAAGACTTTAAAGATGGAGGTTTACAAGCTGTTGACTTTGAGTGTTTAAATGTGGTCTTAAAGGTAAACTGGTTGAAATCTTTTCTAATGAATAGAAATAGTTTCTGGTTTTGTCTCCCTAAAGGTTTGTTTAAAAATTGGATGCATAGATTTTGTTCTTAGATGTGACTTTGTTGTAGACAGACTTCCTGTTAAGATATCTGCCTTTACAAGCAGGTTTTGTTGTGTTGGAAACTAATGTACACACAACTTCACTCCTCACCAAACTCCACCTGGAACAACAGATCTGTGTTACACAGGAATCAGTCTCTGTGTTTGGATCACTGGATGGAAAAAGGTATTTGGTCCAGAAGACATTTTCTTAATGACGATAGAGATTGGTTGTCTTATGACGAATTTTGCTTATTGTATAATTTGGACTGCTCAGATACTCAGTTTAACACAGTAATGACCTCTGACCCCTCTGCAGTCAAATATCTGGTTAAAATATAAACATTCAATCAGCTAATCTTCAGTTACTTCAACTGTTTGGATTTAACCTTTTGGACAAAAGTAATTCTAACGGAGGCGTCAGCATCTAACTAACTTTATATTTCCTGTCCGACCAAATAAAAACTGCATTTTAAATTAGTTTTCTGATTCAGAGGTTAATAAGTGGAGAACTGCTGACCTTAAATCTCCTCTAAGTCCTAAAGCTAAAGAAGTTCATTTTAAAATTCTCAAAGTTTTTCCATCCAGGGAATTATTGTGGCCTCGTTTTTCCTTTTTGAGTCTCTTACTTTGCTGTTTTGGATTTGCTTGTTATATTTCGAAGTTATTTACTTTTCTGATTAGATTTAGTTTGAGTTAAATTCTTGGTTTGTTGTGTTGCATGTTTTGCTGAATTTCTAGACCAGCCAAGGTGTTGAGGGGATCCGATTTGGTGGCCTCAGGATCTCATCTCTGCTTTTCGCAGACGATGTGGTCCTTTTGGCTTCATCAGATCGTGATCTGCAGCTCTCGCTGGAGCGGTTCGCAGCCGAGTGTGAAGCGGCCGGGATGGGGATCAGTGCCTCCAAATCCGAGGCCATGGTCTTGAGCCGGAAAAGGGTAGAGTGCCTTCTCCGGGTCAGGGGGGGTGTCCTGCCCCAAGTGGAGGAGTTTAAGTATCTCGGGATCTTGTTCACGAATGGGGGAAGAAGGGAGCGGGAGGTCGACAGGCGGATTGGCGCAGCGTCTGCTGTCAAGCGGGCGCTGTACCGGTCCGTCGTGGTGAAGAGAGAGCTGAGCCAAAAAGCGAAGCTCTCGATTTACCGGTCGATCTACGTTCCCACCCTCATCTATGGTCATGAGCTTTGGGTCATGACCGAAAGAACGAGATCGCGGATACAAGCGGCCGAAATGGGTTTTCTCCGTAGGGTGGCTGGGCTCTCCCTTAGAGATAGGGTGAGAAGCTCAGTCATCCAGGAGGGACTCAGAGTAGAGCCGCTGCTCCTTCACATCGAGAGGAGCCAGTTGAGGTGGCTTGGGCATCTGGTCAGGATGCCTCCTGGACGCCTCCCTGGTGAGGTGTTCCGGGCACGTCCCACCGGGAGGAGGCCCCGGGGAAGACCCAGGACACGCTGGAGAGACTATGTCTCTCGGCTGGCCTGGGAACGCCTCGGGATTCCCCCGGAGGAGCTAGAAGAAGTGGCTGGGGAGAGGGAAGTCTGGGCCTCCCTTCTGAAGCTGCTACCCCCGCGACCCGACCTCGGATAAGCGGAAGAAGATGGATGGATGGATGGATGGATGGATGGATGGATGGATGGATGGATGGATGGATGGATGGATGGATGGATGGATGGATGGTTTTGCTTTTGAGGTGATGTTACCACTCATACCGGAGACGCCCACTGCAGCGGCACAGGTGTTCTCCATCAGCTAAGCAGCGTGCTGGAGGACTGGAAGACTGGTGGACTGGTGGACTGGAGGACTGGTGGACTGGAGGACTGGTGGACTGGTGGACTGGTGGACTGGAGGACTGGTGGACTGGAGGACTGGAGGACTGGTGGACTGGAGGACTGGAGGACTGGTGGACTGGAGGACTGGTGGACTGGAGGACTGGTGGACTGGTGGACTGGTGGACTGGTGGACTGGAGGACTGGTGGACTGGAGGACTGGAGGACTGGTGGACTGGAGGACTGGAGGACTGGTGGACTGGAGGACTGGTGGACTGGTGGACTGGTGGACTGGAGGACTGGTGGACTGGAGGACTGGAGGACTGGTGGACTGGAGGACTGGTGGACTGGAGGACTGGAGGACTGGTTGCTGCGGAGATTCATCCAACTGGTTGCCGTCGAGGAATGGATGACCGGGTGTTGGAGCAGGAGTGGCCGGGTTGCTGCCGAGATTCTCCCGTGACCGTGGAGGATCGGTCGGCTGGCGACGGGAGGGACTGAGCGCCGGAGAGGACCGCTCCCCCCTGGGCTGGCTAAGAGTCCATTCTTCCTTTTACAGACTTATCCATTGAGTCTGCCGCTCATTACTGCCCTACATTTTTTTTAGTGGCTCATCTTTTTTAATAAATTATTAACTTTTATTTGCTCGTTTTTAAAACCCTGCCCACAGTCCCTGCAGTTTTTATTTATCAAATCTACCACTCAGGTCCCACACAAACTGGAACAATTTGGAAAAACTTTCAGGACTGGATCTCAACAAAACTTTCCCTACATCATCCCTTATAAAGAGAGGATCTAATATTTGGACCCAACCATAGAGCCAGAAGAACCTCATTCTTAACAACCTGCTGATCTTCGCCAAACTCTTCATCCACTCCTGTAAAAGGGAAAATAGAAATCCTGACTTTTCAGCCTTTAAAAACCTTTTAATGGACAAAAATCACTTCAGAACCATAAAACTGATGAAGAACAAGCAGGAAATACAGTTTGTTGATCATTACAGCCTAGAATGATCTGAATTGATTTGAAAACTCTGTCTTTTTCTGTTTTTATCGTTCTGCTATCCCTCTGTTTGATGTCTGACAAATTTATTTATATTTTTATTTGACTTTTTTTATTGTTGTCTTATAATTATATGTGCCTTAAGCCTGTCAGACTTGATCTCTTCATGTATGTACATGCCATGTCATCTTGTACAATTGTTCAGTGTTTAATAAAAAAAATGAAACTGAGCAGCAGAGAGTTCACTGTAAAACATCAGTTCACTGTAAGGTTCCAGTTCTGCTGATGGTGAACCAGTTCTGACCACCACAGCCTGTGAACTGCGACCGCAGGGGGCGCTGTTGCATTTTAGCTGAGTAAAAACGTTAGCTATGAAACAAATGCAAAAGGAAAATAAAAAAGTAAAATGTGACACTAATATCAATCTCTTCACAGAACCTTCCTCGTCTCGTTCTGCTCCAAACTTACTCAGAACAAAAACCGGAACCGGGTCGCACTTGGATCACTGAGGGATTTGAGAGAGACTGTTGCCATAGAAACCCGCAGCTCAGTCAACCGGTTACAGAAACCGGGTCGGTCAGAACCGCCCTCCATCACAACTCCTCATCCCGACCCACCCGACCTTCCTACAGAACCAGGGGCTTTAGATCCGTTTGCAATTTCGATTTCTGATGTTGGCAGCCACCCAGAGCGCCAGCAAGCGGGGGGCACCGCCCATTTGGGTTCAGCTGCAGCTCCTCACCATTTCAGGAAAGTTTCTCTGCTGTTGATACTGGTTTCTAACTGGTTCCAGACCAGTTACTGGCTGGTTCCAGACCGTCACCACAATTTCTGTCTCTGTAACAGCGGCAGCTTCTGTTGAAAGCCCCCCTCCTCTGTGTCTGTTTGTCTCGGGTTATTTTGGGCCGGGTCGGTACCAGTCTTTGTGAAGGGGAATAACGAGGCGGCTGCCAGCCGGAACGCGGCCCGTCAGGATTTGTGACGGCCGCCGGGCTGCGTCCAGCTGACAGGCGGGAGACGGGAGGAAGGCTTTCAGCTCGGAGGGGGAGACAAATGGCCGCTGTGACAGCGAGATGTAATTTCCCCAAACAGTCAAAGTGTCCTCCCACAGCGCTGCTGCTGCTGATGGACGTTTTAATGCTGCTGCGCTCCAACTGTCTCACCGGCAAAACTTCTCTCTGCTGCATCACTACATTACCCAGCAGCCTCGGGGCACAGGCACTTCACCAGCTGTCAGGGTGTCTTCAGATCCAGACCCGGTACTGGTGGGCCTGATCTGAGAACAGCTGGGGACAGGATGGAGGGCTGCTTCTGTAAAAGCTCCAGACTCTGGAGCCCAAAGATTCCCTGGTGGTCCATCAGAACCAGAACTGCTGCTGGTTCTGGGAGGAATCAGATTGCAGCAGTTTAAATTAGTACTTTCATTTTTATTCATCAATTACAAAAATTTCAGTGCAATCAGTTGCGTTTTTTTAAACATGAAATTCCTGAACCGCAACCTTTGTATTTTGTTTCCAGTATGCCGTAAATCTGACGTGCAAACTCCATCTGCTACCAGCGGCGAAGGAAACAGCTTTAATTTCTGCTTCTAAATGATCTGATTGGACGCTGGAAAAGATTATTGTTGAGTTCAAGTTGCGCTAAAAGCAGTTAGCTTATCAGCGGAGCTATGCTAGCCTAAAATAGCATCTTAATGTTAACATGTAGCAGCTAATGCTAGTGTCAGGGTCCACAATAAACACGTCTAAAGAAGCAGCATGAATGTTCAGGAAAACTCTGGAAAGATAAACTTTGCTTCAATCTGATGGTTAAAGAACTTGATGATTAATCTGATTATAATCTATAAATATCTGATTATAATCTATAAATATCTGATTATCTATAGATATCTGATTATCTATAAATATCTGATTATAATCTATAAATATCTGATTATAATCTATAAATATCTGATTATAATCTATAAATATCTGATTATAATCTATAAATATCTGATTATAATCTATAAATATCTTTGCTGTTCAGCTTAGATGTAAATTGGCAGCAAAAGGGTTTTGAATTGAAAATGTTGCTGATTTTGTTCATTTTCAATTAAAATGTAATTATTTAATAACAGATCCTGAATGAATTCCATTAAACATTTCAACCCTAACCCTCCACCTGAAAATATTTGATCTGCTGGTTCTGGTCGGAGTTGTACTGGGTCAGGCTCAGCGGTACGTAAACCTGGGCTGAATGAATATCGGGCCGGTCCAGCTCAACAGTTCAGGAACATCCAGACAGCCCATCCGTTTCCGATCACACACCGAAACCCAATTCCAGGTCAGAACCGGGAGCTGCGGTGTGTGGTTCTCTCCTACAGGGTCCAGACAGGGAGACGAGACGTCATCTGGGACACCAGAACCTGGTGGGCCGGATATCTCCATCAGAACCGGGTCCAAACCTCAGCTGGAGACAGGCCTCTGGTCCAGGGACCAGTCCAGGTGATCCAGAGGAGGCTTTCAGAACCGGTCTGGTATTGGTTCTGATGGTTCTGCTGCAGCTTCATGATCATTTTTTGTTAAATAAGCAGCTCCTTTCCTTCTTCTGCTGCCGGATCTGAGCGGAACCGAGGCTTTGTGCAGCTTGGGTGCAGAACCTGAGAACCGGACCGCTGACGTCCTCCGGTCAGAAGCAGAGATGTAACGGAGCGGCTGAAGACGACCGCAGGGCGAACTTTGGGAATGTTCTTGTTCCAGACCAGCTGCAGGTCTTTACCACCAATCAGACCTTTATTATAAACTTGACACTGATGGAAAACCGGACCGCCCAGGTCCAAACAGGCTCAATCAAAGGGTTAGGCTGAATCGAGTCAAAAAAGTGCAATGCGACCTGGATTTAACATGTAATGCAACAATTTCTAGAAACGTAGCATCTGTACTTTCTACTGCCCACTGAGACACGCTCACTGGGACACGCTCACTGGGACACGCCCACTGGGACACGCTCACTGGGACACGCTCACTGGGACACGCCCACTGGGACACGCCCACTGGGACACGCCCACCAACCAGGTGTCAAAGCTGCTCACCTGTCTCAGCATCACCTGCTCATTTCACTGATGAAAACACAAAGATCCACGAGCTGCAGCTGCATGATGGAGAGTGTGTGTTACAGTGTGTGTGTTACAGTGTGTGTGTTACAGTGTGTGTGTTACAGTGTGTGTGTTAGGGTGTGTGTGTTACAGTGTGTGTGTTACAGTGTGTGTGTTACAGTGTGTGTGTTACAGTGTGTGTGTTAGGGTGTGTGTGTTACAGTGTGTGTGTTACAGTGTGTGTGTTACAGTGTGTGTGTTAGGGTGTGTGTGTTACAGTGTGTGTGTTACAGTGTGTGTGTTACAGTGTGTGTGTGTTTGGGTGTGTGTGTTACATAGTGTGTGTTACAGAGTGTGTGTTACAGAGTGTGTGTTACAATGTGTGTGTTACATAGTGTGTGTTACAGAGTGTGTGTTACAATGTGTGTGTTACATAGTGTGTGTTACAGAGTGTGTGTGTGTGTGTGTTACAGAGTGTGTGTTACATAGTGTGTGTTACAGTGTGTGTGTTACAGAGTGTGTGTTACAGTGTGTGTGTGTGTTACATAGTGTGTGTGTTACAGTGTGTGTGTTACAGTGTGTGTGTTACAGTGTGTGTGTTAGGGTGTGTGTGTTTGGGTGTGTGTGTTACAGTGTGTGTGTTACAGTGTGTGTGTTACAGTGTGTGTGTTAGGGTGTGTGTGTTTGGGTGTGTGTGTTACAGTGTGTGTGTTACAGTGTGTGTGTGTTTGGGTGTGTGTGTTACATAGTGTGTGTTACAGAGTGTGTGTTACAGAGTGTGTGTTACAATGTGTGTGTTACATAGTGTGTGTTACAGAGTGTGTGTTACAATGTGTGTGTTACATAGTGTGTGTTACAGAGTGTGTGTGTGTGTGTGTTACAGAGTGTGTGTTACATAGTGTGTGTTACAGTGTGTGTGTTACAGAGTGTGTGTTACAGTGTGTGTGTGTTACATAGTGTGTGTTACAGTGTGTGTGTGTGTGTTACAGTGTGTGTGTGTGTGTTACAGTGTGTGTGTTACAGAGTGTGTGTTACAGTGTGTGTGTGTTACATAGTGTGTGTGTTACAGAGTGTGTTACAGTGTGTGTGTTACAGAGTGTGTGTTACAGTGTGTGTGTTACAGTGTGTGTGTGTTACAGAGTGTGTTACAGTGTGTGTGTTACAGTGTGTGTGTTACAGTGTGTGTGTTTGGGTGTGTGTGTTACATAGTGTGTGTTACAGAATGTGTGTTACAGAGTGTGTGTTACAGTGTGTGTGTGTTTGGGTGTGTGTGTTACATAGTGTGTGTTACAGAATGTGTGTTACAGAGTGTGTGTTACAGAGTGTGTGTTACAGTGTGTGTGTTACAGTGTGTGTGTTAGGGTGTGTGTGTTACAGTGTGTGTGTTACAGTGTGTGTGTTACAGTGTGTGTGTTAGGGTGTGTGTGTTTGGGTGTGTGTGTTACAGTGTGTGTGTTACAGTGTGTGTGTGTTTGGGTGTGTGTGTTACATAGTGTGTGTTACAGAGTGTGTGTTACAGAGTGTGTGTTACAATGTGTGTGTTACATAGTGTGTGTTACAGAGTGTGTGTTACAATGTGTGTGTTACATAGTGTGTGTTACAGAGTGTGTGTGTGTGTGTGTGTTACAGAGTGTGTGTTACATAGTGTGTGTTACAGTGTGTGTGTTACAGAGTGTGTGTTACAGTGTGTGTGTGTTACATAGTGTGTGTGTTACAGTGTGTGTGTTACAGTGTGTGTGTTACAGTGTGTGTGTTAGGGTGTGTGTGTTTGGGTGTGTGTGTTACAGTGTGTGTGTTACAGTGTGTGTGTTACAGTGTGTGTGTTAGGGTGTGTGTGTTTGGGTGTGTGTGTTACAGTGTGTGTGTTACAGTGTGTGTGTGTTTGGGTGTTACATAGTGTGTGTTACAGAGTGTGTGTTACAGAGTGTGTGTTACAATGTGTGTGTTACATAGTGTGTGTTACAGAGTGTGTGTTACAATGTGTGTGTTACATAGTGTGTGTTACAGAGTGTGTGTGTGTGTGTGTTACAGAGTGTGTGTTACATAGTGTGTGTTACAGTGTGTGTGTTACAGAGTGTGTGTTACAGTGTGTGTGTGTTACATAGTGTGTGTTACAGTGTGTGTGTGTGTGTTACAGTGTGTGTGTGTGTGTTACAGTGTGTGTGTTACAGAGTGTGTGTTACAGTGTGTGTGTGTTACATAGTGTGTGTGTTACAGAGTGTGTTACAGTGTGTGTGTTACAGAGTGTGTGTTACAGTGTGTGTGTTACAGTGTGTGTGTGTTACAGAGTGTGTTACAGTGTGTGTGTTACAGTGTGTGTGTTACAGTGTGTGTGTTTGGGTGTGTGTGTTACATAGTGTGTGTTACAGAATGTGTGTTACAGAGTGTGTGTTACAGTGTGTGTGTGTTTGGGTGTGTGTGTTACATAGTGTGTGTTACAGAATGTGTGTTACAGAGTGTGTGTTACAGAGTGTGTGTTACAGTGTGTGTGTTACAGTGTGTGTGTTAGGGTGTGTGTGTTACAGTGTGTGTGTTACAGTGTGTGTGTTACAGTGTGTGTGTTAGGGTGTGTGTGTTTGGGTGTGTGTGTTACAGTGTGTGTGTTACAGTGTGTGTGTGTTTGGGTGTGTGTGTTACATAGTGTGTGTTACAGAGTGTGTGTTACAGAGTGTGTGTTACAATGTGTGTGTTACATAGTGTGTGTTACAGAGTGTGTGTTACAATGTGTGTGTTACATAGTGTGTGTTACAGAGTGTGTGTGTGTGTGTGTGTTACAGAGTGTGTGTTACATAGTGTGTGTTACAGTGTGTGTGTTACAGAGTGTGTGTTACAGTGTGTGTGTGTTACATAGTGTGTGTGTTACAGTGTGTGTGTTACAGTGTGTGTGTTACAGTGTGTGTGTTAGGGTGTGTGTGTTTGGGTGTGTGTGTTACAGTGTGTGTGTTACAGTGTGTGTGTGTTTGGGTGTTACATAGTGTGTGTTACAGAGTGTGTGTTACAGAGTGTGTGTTACAATGTGTGTGTTACATAGTGTGTGTTACAGAGTGTGTGTTACAATGTGTGTGTTACATAGTGTGTGTTACAGAGTGTGTGTGTGTGTGTGTTACAGAGTGTGTGTTACATAGTGTGTGTTACAGTGTGTGTGTTACAGAGTGTGTGTTACAGTGTGTGTGTGTTACATAGTGTGTGTTACAGTGTGTGTGTGTGTGTTACAGTGTGTGTGTGTGTGTTACAGTGTGTGTGTTACAGAGTGTGTGTTACAGTGTGTGTGTGTTACATAGTGTGTGTGTTACAGAGTGTGTTACAGTGTGTGTGTTACAGAGTGTGTGTTACAGTGTGTGTGTGTTACAGAGTGTGTTACAGTGTGTGTGTTACAGTGTGTGTGTTACAGTGTGTGTGTTTGGGTGTGTGTGTTACATAGTGTGTGTTACAGAATGTGTGTTACAGAGTGTGTTTTACAGTGTGTGTGTTACAGAGTGTGTGTTACAGAATGTGTGTTACAGAATGTGTTTTACAGTGTGTGTGTTACAGAGTGTGTGTTACAGTGTGTGTGTTACAGAGTGTGTGTTACAGTGTGTGTGTGTGTGTGTGTGTTACAGTGTGTGTGTTTGGGTGTGTGTGTTACATAGTGTGTGTTACAGAATGTGTGTTACAGAGTGTGTGTTACAGAGTGTGTGTTACAGTGTGTGTGTTACAGAGTGTGTGTTACAGAGTGTGTGTTTGGGTGTGTGTGTTACAGTGTGTGTGTTTGGGTGTGTGTGTTACATAGTGTGTGTTACAGAGTGTGTGTTACAGAGTGTGTGTGTTACATAGTGTGTGTTACAGAGTGTGTGTTTGGGTGTGTGTGTTACATAGTGTGTGTTACAGAGTGTGTGTTACAGAGTGTGTGTGTTACATAGTGTGTGTTACAGAGTGTGTGTTACAGTGTGTGTGTTACAGTGTGTGTGTTACAGAGTGTGTTACAGTGTGTGTGTTACAGAGTGTGTTACAGTGTGTGTGTGTGTGTTACAGAGTGTGTGTTACAGTGTGCGTGTTGGGGTGTGTGTGTTACAGAGTGTGTGTTACAGTGTGTGTGTTACAGAGTGTGTTACAGTGTGTGTGTGTGTGTTACAGAGTGTGTGTGTTACAGTGTGTGTTACAGAGTGTGTGTTACAGTGTGTGTGTTACAGTGTGTGTTACAGAGTGTGTGTTACAGTGTGTGTGTTACAGTGTGTGTTACAGTGTGTGTGTTACAGAGTGTGTGTTACAGAGTGTGTGTTACAGAGTGTGTGTTACAGTGTGTGTGTTACAGTGTGTGTGTTACAGTGTGTGTGAAGCAGTATTTATTTCCTGCTCTTCCTCCTCTTCCTTCCTGGAGTCTGAGAGGAAGATGAGTTGGAGCCTCAGAACCCGGACCTCAGGTCAGGACTTCTGGTTCTGGTTCATGCGAGTCAGAGGTCTGACTCACATGACCTCTGACCCTGCGGGTCCAAATTTTTGGCTCTGAGCTAAAGTTCTGGTTCTGTTGACAAACTAGACTGGATCTGGGAGGAGCATCAGAACCTCCTGACCCAGACCAAAGAGCTGCTGGGTTCTCAGAACTTTTAATGGTTCTGACAGAAACCCAGTAAGAAACATGGACCTGCATGTTCATAGTTACATGCAGGTCCAACATGTCCCGGTCCAAATGTTAAAGTCACCAGAAGCAGAGCAACGTTGACAAAGACCCCAAAACCAGGACGCTGTCACTTTAAGACTTCTCTAAAGTCCAGCCCAGCATGGAGTAGACCCTGGAGACTGGAAGCCAGTAAGATGAAACCATTAAGATACCAACTGGAAACCAGTAAGATACTAAATGGAAACCAGTAAGAAACCAACTTTAAACCAGTAGATGATCCGCTGCTAACCCACTGGGCCGGTTCTGGTGGACAGAAGAACCTCTGGGTTCGGCTCAGTTCTGCCTCTTGGCAGAACTTCTCCTGAACCTCCGGAAACATTAGCTGCACATCCGTCCTGAAAATTAGCCCCGCCCACTTTGGGACCACAAAAAAATAGGAGGCGTCACTCACCCCAGCGTTGTCATGGTAACTATGGTGTACCAAAAGGCTGCCGGGATGCTGGTGAACTTGCTGCCAGAACCCTTCTCAGCGTAGAACATGACGGTGGCGAAGATGATGATGGCCATGGTGAGCGAGAAGAGCAGGAAGCCCAATTCCGACGCGCAGCTCTTCAGCGTGTAGCCCAGGATGCGAAGTCCCGCAGAGTGCCGCGAGAACTTGAAGATCCGAAAGACGCGGAAGACCCGCAGGGTGACGAAGGCGCCGCTCACGTCCTCGTTGTCCGTCATGACCAGACCGATGTAGTAGGGCATGATGGCCACCACGTCGATGACGCTCATCACGCTCTTGACGAACCTGTAGCGGCTGGGCGCCGCCAAGAGGCGCAGCAGGTATTCCACCGTGAAGATCATGACGCACGCCGTGTCCAGGCAGAAGAAGGCCAGCGCGTAGAGCTCACCGCAGGACAGCACCTTGACGCGGTTCGGCGCGGCGCCGCACGGCACCGTCTCCGCCACATTGGCCATGACCGACACGGCGATGAAGAAGCCGGTGACGTAGTAGAAGACAAGCGCCATGGTGGAGGTGTGCGGGTTCTCGAAGGCGCGCCACATGGTCTCCCGGAGGCTGGCATCCGCGGGCATCAGGTCGCTGCTCTGCTCGCTCTCCTCGTCGTCCTGGATGCGCTCCTGGTTCTCCCGCCGCCGGTCCTTGTAGTCCTCGTAGCAGCAGTCTCCGATGATCTCCGGGACGATGCCGAAGAAGGTCAGCTCCTCGTCATAGGCGGAGATGCACTCCTGGCGCGGGAAGTGCAGCTTTCCGGTGCGGTAGAAGTTCAGGATGTGGCGGAAGATGTCCGGGTCGCGGTCGAAAAAGAACTCGTTGCTCTCCTCGTGGAAGAAGAAGTCCCGCTCCGAGCTGCCCAGCAGGGTGTCCGGATAGCGCTCCAGCGTGTCCCGCCACGTCTGGAACTTTGTGCCACTGACGTTCAGCACGATCAGCCCTTCCCGGCCGCGCTGCTTCTCCCGCGGAGGCGCCGGCATGGGCGCGCTGGCCACCGGAATCCAGCCGACGGCCGCGGCGCGGGCGAACGGCATCCAGGCTGCGACTCCCGCAGCCATGCTGGCCCGGAGCTCCGGAGGCTCTGGAGGGTTAGACAGAGGTTCAGACAGCCGCAGGGCAACAAGCGGACATCCAAGAACCAGCGAGCGGAGTTCGGAGCTCCGGGTCAGCCGGAGCGCGGAGCTTTACGCACAAAGTCGGTGCGTAAAGCGCGTAAAGTTGAAAGCGGCGCTCCAGAGATCAGCCGCTCATTTTCTGGCTGTTCAGAGGCGAAAAGCTTCAGAGGGAAGCAGCAGGTCCAACCCGTACCGGACCGGACCGGACCGGAAGGTCTTCCTGCAACAAGTCTTCCAGTTGTTAGGAGAAGTTGCAGCCTCCCGGTCCGGCTACGCAGCGGGGAGAGGAGAAAGTCCGAACAGAACCGAACCTGTGCAGATAAACTGGAGGTTCGGCTGGAGGAGAAGAAACCGCAGCGGCTCGATCTGCGGTCACACAGGTGCTGTTGGAGAGGAGAGGCGGAAACTCACCCCCCTCCCCCCTCGCGTCCCCAACTCGGTGGGCGGAGCCAGAGAGTCCCCGCTAATCGGGGGAGGGGGAGCCCGCCACGCAGCCCACGTCACGGGCCGGGAGAAACCTGTGACGTGCTGAGGTGATTAGTTTAATGATTGGTCCCTGGATCTGTGACTCTGGTCGGCTCCGTGGGCGCTTCTCAGTTTCTACTGAAATGTTTCAGAGACAGCAGCGGTTCTCAACATGAGGTCCGCAGACAGAGGGAAGAACCGGCTGCTTCGTTTCCCTCTAGTGAAGGAAACCAGTCTGATGGCCCAGTTCCTGCAGTCCCACCAGTAGAAGATGTGAAGCTTTTCCCTTAAGAAACAGCTGGGATGTCCATCATCACCTCATGGATGCTACCTGATCCCTCCTGCAGCTGCTTCAGCTCTGGTCTGGGTCCCGGTTCTGGTCCTGGTTCTGACCCTCTGACAGCTTCACTGCAGCTCCTCCTGACAGTTCCTAGATGCTGTTGCCATGGTAACCAGCCCTGCAAGGCAACAGTGCTGCCCACTGCACCACAGTGCAGCCTGAGTATCAGAATGTCCTACCTTTTTAAAATATTTTAAATACAGAGACGTTTGTAAGAATAAAACAGTATCAGACAGGGTAAGCAGGTTTTATTGGAATTACATTAAACAGACTAATACAAATCAACGCAACTCTTTTATGCGCATTAATCCGTTTCATAGCATCTGTTATCAGCAGCAGCCACAATGTGTCACTGAACCGCACAGGTCACTGGAATGATGGGATATGATTAATATACACTAATATTACACGGCTATTATAGCTTCAATCTCACATAGCATCGCTACCAATATGCTCTGTTTAGCAAGGTTTAGTAATAAAGAGTGTAATAATCTAAAGTATTTTAACGTATAAGGACAAAATAGGCCACAAAACAATATATTTTGTCCGTATTAACTGCCAAACAATAACTTGTTTACAGTAGTAACGACTTTGCAGATGACAAAACTAAAGTAATAAATATATTTACAAACTGCTGTCATGTAAAGTAAAACATGAAGTAATTCAGCAGCTCAGTGAAGCCAGATATAAAATAAATTAAATAAAACTTACCTTAATCTGCGACGAACTAAAATAGACGAAACCAAACTTCCACAGGCAGGATGATAAGAAATCTGCTGAGTCAGCAGATTGTGATGTAGCATCGATGAGAGCATCACCACAAGGTAGGGCGGATTGATGGGTAGCAGATAGTTAGATCACTTGTTCTAACCGGCGCCTTCCTCACTCTGATCTCTGTGTTTTTCAGCTGCTGCTCAGCAGTTTGACCCAAAGCTGACTGTCATGGACAGAAGTGGCTTCATTAGGCGCCAGAACGGGAGAAAGGCGTCAAGGAACCAAAGTGACGCCAACCAGAGTCAGACCTGGGTTAGCCCAACTTGTCCTGCTTCCTGGTTCATACAGAACCAGGCTGAACCTGATGGACAATAGACTGATGTTCTGGCTGTCACAAAGAAGTCAAATATGTTTACAGATCTGTGTCTGTTTTCTTAAATACAATGTTATATTAATGCCATGTTGTCATTTTTTAAGTGTGTCTACACACATTTTTGGAAATATGGTAATGTAAGATAATTAAATGCCCATCATCTGCCAACAATACTGAGTCTATAACACCAGTGAAAAACTTTTAATGGTATGTTAGATGTAAACCTGTCAGAGCAGAACATGTAAGTACATAAATCAATATTGATTCCTAACTTTGATTCATTATAAAATAAGCTAAAATATGAATGTAGGTCCACATTCAGGAGATGGTTGAATCAATGTAGATAATGGAGACAGAAACGTTGATTCAACAAGTGAATCACCAACTGTTTCAACATCATTTTAATATCGTTTCAGTATCATTTCAACATCGCTTCAGTATCGTTTCAACATCGTTTCAGTATCGTTTCAACATCGTTTCAGTATCGTTTCAACATCGTTTCAGTATCATTTCAATATTGTTTCAATATAATTTCTGTATCGATTCAGTATCGTTTCAGTTTAGTTTCAGTATCAATTTAGTATCGTTTCAATATCGTTTCAACATTGTTTCAGTATCGTTTCATCGTTTCAGTATCGATTCAATATCGTTTCAACATCGCTTCAGTATCGTTTCAATATCAACTCAGTATCGTTTCAACATCGTTTCAGTATTGACTCAGTATCGTTTCAATATCGTTTCTGTATCGATTAAGTATCGACGCAGTATTGTTTCAACATCGTTTCTGTATCGATTCAGTATCGTTTCAATATCAATGCTGTATCGTATCAGTTTAGTTTCAATATCGATTCAGTATCGTTTCAGTTTAGTTTCAATATCGATTCAGTATTGTTCCAATATCGTTTCAATGTCGTTTCAATATCGTTATAATGTTGTTTCAGTATCGTTTCAGTATCGTTTCAATATCGAGTCGGTATAGTTTCAGTATTGTTTCAATATAGATGCAGTATCGTTTCAGTTTAGTTTCAATATCGATTCAGTATCGTTATAATATCGTTTCAATGTCGTTTCAATATCAATTCAGTATCGATTCAACATCGTTTCAGTATCGTTTCAATATAAATTCAGTATTGTTTCAACATTGTTTCAGTATCGATTCAATGTTGTTTGAGTATCGTTTCAATATAATGTCTGTATCGATTCAGTATAGTTTCAGTTTAGTTTCAATATCAATTTAGTATCATTTCAATATCGTTTCATCATCGTTTCAGTATCGATTCAATATCGTTTCAACGTTGTTTCAATATCGGTTCAGTATCGTTTAAATATCAATTCAGTATCGGTTCAATATCGGTACAGTATCCTTTGAATATCAATTCAGTATAATTTCAGTATCATTTCAATATCGTTTCAACATCGTTTCAGTATCGTTTCAACATCGTTTCAGTATCGTTTCAATATCAATTCAGTATCGTTTCAACATCGTTTCAGTATCGATTCAATATTGTTTCAGTATCGTTTCAATATAAACTCAGTATCGTTTCAACATCGTTTCAGTATCGACTCAGTATCGTTTCAATATCGATTCAGTATCGTCTCAATATCGATGCAGTATCGTTTCAGTTTAGTTTCAATATCGATTCAGTATCGTTCCAATATTGTTTCAATATCATTTTAACGTTGTTTCAGTATCGTTTCAATATCGTTTCAATATCGATTCAGTATTGTTTCAATATCGATTCGGTATCGTTTCAGTATTGTTTCACTATCGATGCAGTATCGATTCAGTCTCGTTTCAATATAGATTCAGTATCGTTTCAATAGCGTTTCAGTATAGATTCAATATAATTTCGGTATCGTTTCAGTATCGTTTCAGTATCGATTCAATGTCGTTTCAATATCGTTTCAATATCGTTTCGGTATCATTTCAATATCGATTCAGTGTTGTTTAAATATTGTTTCAATGTCGTTTCGGTATCGATTCAATGTCGTTTCAATGTCATTTCAATATCGATTCAGTATCAATTCAATATCATTTCGGTATCGTTTCAATATCGTTTTAGTATTGTTTCAATGTCGTTTCAGTATCGTTTCAGTATCGATTCAATATCGTTTCAATATCGATTCAGTGTCGTTTCAATATCGATTCAGTATCGATTTAATATCGTTTCTATATCGTTTCAATATAGTTTTAATATCGTTTCAGTATCGTTTCAGTATCGTTTCAGTATCGATTCAACGTCGTTTCAATGGCATTTCAATATCGATTCAGTATCGATTCAATATCGTTTCAATATCGATTCAGTATCGTTTCAATGTCGTTTCAATATCGATTCAGTATCGTTTCAATGTCGTTTCAATATCGTTTCAATATCGATTCAGTGTCGTTTCTATATCGTTTCAGTATCAATTCAATATCGTTTCTATATCGTTTCAATATCGTTTCAGTATCGTTTCAGTATCGATTCAATATCGTTTCTAAATCTGGCTTCAACATTAATTCAATGTTTCTAATATTTCAACGTTTATTTTCTGTCTCCCAGCAGAGGCATTGACATGCCAGAGATGGAGGTGTACTTAAGGTTTCCACACCTCCAATCACACAAATGATAATTTGTGTGAGTCTGTTTGGTTCATGAACCGCCTGATGGACAAAACTGCTCCGATATTTAGCAGAACCCAATGGGCTGGTACCGCCTCTGAGCAGAACCGGGTCGACCCTCCTCTCAGTACAGCTGTAGCTTGGTTCTATTTCTAGACTCTCTGATCTGTTTTTAGCTGCAGCAACTTCAGGATATTTTAGGAGTTTGGACCAAAATAGATCAGAACCAGAACCTTCATCAGAACCAGAACCGTCAGGCGGTTTTGGCCTTTGGTCCAAGTTTTAGTGACAGGAGGCCAGATGAACTGACCCTTGACCTTTGACCACTGACCCTCTGTGAATGACGGCTGAGGCGTCACAGCTAAAGCAGGTGAACCACCTCTGACCTCTGTCAGCACAGAGGTTACAGAAGTACCTGAAGTAATGCGGTCAGACCCAGAGCGGCTCTGGTTCTGTGGACTTCTCTCTGACCCAGACCGGCGGGGAACCAGACTGAGCAACTTCATTAACATCTCAGTGTGACATCACACACTCCCATGATCCTCTGCTGTCGCTGACAGTTGGAGGTGATCATTATCATCCCGGGAGACGCTGCCTCCATCACACACACACACACTAACACACCCCAACACACAGTAACACACACACACTAAAACACACACGCCTACACACCCCAACACATGCGCACACACACCCCCACATACACACCATAACACACACACACACACTAAAACACACACAGATGCCCTGTCCTGGTCCCTGATTGGCCACAGGTGTTTGTCCAGCTGCGGGAGGTTCGGTGGGCTGTTGGGGTCCGGACACCCCGGTTGCAGGGACTCCGTCCGTTGGACCGCTGTCCTCTCGGTTCAGGAACAGAACCCTGCCATGGTCCAGACAGATGGAACCAGAACTTTCTGATGAACCGGGTCAGCAGCAGCTGATGCAGTTCAGGTAAACCAAACCAGAACCAGGCCGCTATCCATCAGGACCGTCTGCAGGCCTGGTTCTGCTGCAGAGCTGTCAGACGGAACCGAGCCGGATTAATGGGCCGGGTTTCCTGCAGTGATTCATGTTCTGTTCTGGTTCTGCCCGGCCAGGCCCGACTGGGCCTCTGGGATCGCCGTGTTCTGATGGATTCCTGCTGCTTCCTCATTTGTCTCCTGATTGGACCGGGTCAGAACCGGTAGAACCGGGACCCGCTGGTCCGGTACCAGAACTGCATGTTGCCATGGAAACGCCTCAGCAGGCAACCCAGCAGAACTTCCTGTCTGATCCAACCAGCAGCCCCAGCACACGGGTCAGAACCAGAACCTCTGAAAGGTTCTGATGAAGTTCTGTGTGATGATGATGACTCATTAGTGGCTCGTTGTCATGGCAACGGTGAGGGTTTGCGAATACTGTAATAAGTTACTGTCAACAGGGATCAGCTGATCAGAACCAGAAACTGATCAGAACCAGAACTCTAACTGTAGAAACCCAGAAAACGCTTTGAATTATCTTGTTTCTGAATGTGACCTGGTTCTGGTTCCGGTTTCGGGTCAGAGATGAAGATCTGGAGTGTCGGTTCCTGCTGTGCAGTCTCTTTCTGTTCTGTTGAGTTTAACTAATGGACCCGGTTCTGATGCTACGACCCGGTCCGCTTCATCACATCTAAAAGAACCATCAAAGCAGAACCCCTGGTGAGGCCTGGCAGCTAAAACATTTTGGAGTCAAGGGTCAGGGGTCATGGTGCTGAAGGGTCCATGTATGGCAAGCTGTTGAGCCATTTAATTCCCAGGCTTCTGTGCAGTGTGGCTGGACGGCCCGCCTGGATACTAAATATTAAACAGCTTGCCCTAGAGGGCCACTAATCAGCCTCAAGGTTCTGCTCACTGGTTCTGTTCAGGTCCGGTTCTAAATCTGATTCATAAACAGCTTTATACAGGAAGCTCTTCTGGTTTTGGTTCTGGTAGTGACCCAGATCTCAGGACCAGAGCAGGGCTGGACCGTCCATGGAGCGGTCCAGATCTTCATCATCACTGCTTCATCTTCATCACTCAGGTTCATTCTGGCAGCACAACCCTAACTGGACCCGGAGGACGACCCGCTCAAGCCCAGAACCTCTGGCTTCGTCCCAGCCCTGAAAACAAGAACCGACTCGGCCCAGATGCTGGTTCCACATCAGAGCAGCCACCCGTCTGGGAGGAAGAGGAGGAAGAGGAGCAGTTCTGCATAAAGGAGGAGAAATATTTTAATTCTGCTTCAGCTGCTTCCGCTCACAGTACGGGGGCGGGGCCAGATTGACGGAGGGGGCGGGGCTACAGTCCAAAATATAAAAAATACAATATATGGATATTAATGTAATAGAAAACCTTTAATATGCCAAAATAAAAATGGATATAGTAATCTTTACATAGTAAAACTGGCTCCAAATGTAATAAAAACAATTTATGATCCTATTGTTTTATGTAATAGGATGTAAATGTAAAAACTGTAATGTAAAAACAACTGCTTCCTGTCTTTCTGTGGCTTTCTGACAAAACGCCCCGCCATCCTGTGGCCACGAAGCCACATCACATCCAGTTTTTCTGATTTAATATCTTTCTCATAGTTTTCCCTCCACATTGTTTAGCATTTTAATTATTCAGTGAAGAGCTGTCTCTGCTGCCTTTTAGTCCAAGATAAACAGAAGAGCACCGAGAAGCTTCAGGAGTGAATAATCACCTTACGCAAACATTATAACTTCATGATTCATTAAATATATTTAATATGAATTAAGACAGATGAAGATTTTTCTTATGTTTTTTTTCAAGAGAGGCTGAAACTTCAAATATTAAATCAAGCAAATAATTTTCTATGAAATATTTTACTAACAACAGCGTTACTGACACAGGAGCGCTGTTTGTTTTTGTAAGTAATGCAGCAGTTCACCTGCAAGTGGCAGTGCGTTGAGTTGTAGCGCTATAAAACCATAGAAGAAGACATTAAGCGCGGGTTGCTTGAGTGTTGGTTGACTAGTAGTGAGCTTCTACCTGATCGGTGAGTTTCATTTTAGTAAAATAACCTGAAATATTCCGTTTATCATGAGTTAATTTAAGCATATTGGTGCCGTTAATGACATTGCAATGAGTTGACGTCATCACATTGGTAAAATAACCTGTTTCCAGTTAAAGTTGCTGTGTAGAGCGTCTAATGCCGAGCCAGATTCCGTTTATATTCTGTCAGTTTTGGGGGTTTCAGTTTCACTTTGGGCGAACCGAACCGGACCGAGGACAAGAAACGCCGTGGTTTTTGTCGGTGGAGTTGTCGGATGTGTTCGGCCTGGGATTGATTCAGCTAGGTTTTTAATTTTCAACATTTTATTAAAGTTTAAATATCAAAACCAGAGGATCTGCTTTGCTATGAATAATAAACGGAACCAACTCAGACTTAATAAATGAATGGATGTCCGTCTTTAAACTGATCTCTGAGGAATTAATCAGAACCTCGAGTTTCTGATGAACCATTACTCGTTACTGCTAACCCAGGGGTGGGCAATCCTGGTCCTCGAGGGCCGGTGTCCTGCAAATCTTAGAAATCTCCCTGGTCCAACACACTTGAATCCAATAACTGAATCACCTCCTAAGTGCAGTCAAGTTCTCCAGAGTCCTGCTAATGACCTCATTATTTGACTCAGGTGTGTTGAAGTAGAGATGCATCTAAAAGTTGCAGGAGACCGGCCCTCGAGGCCTGGAGTTGCCCACCCCTGTGCTAACCGGTTCTACGAAGGTGAAGTTGGTTTCCGATTCGGGAAATGGCTAAAGGGCGATTCCACCAAATTTTTCACTACCTTCCGCATCTATAATCTGCTCTAGTTAAAAAAACTACAATACCTAGACACTTCAAACCTGAACTGGATTATTCTCAAATAGTAGTAGAATATCTAGAACCATGTTTGTGATTTGTGAAACTTCAATAAAGGACCATTTTTGTCCTTTTCTTGGATCTCGGTCACACTAGAACTGCTCTAAATCCCAAACTAGAACACCTAGATCAGGGGTCTCAAACTCCAGGCCTCGAGGGCTGCAGTCCTGCAGTTTGTAGATGTGTCACAGGTACAAAACACTGGAATGAAATGACTTAATGACCTCCTCCTTGTGTAGATCAGTTTTCCAGAGCCTTAATGACGTAATTATTCTGTTCAGGTGTGGTGCAGCAGAGGCTCATCTAGAAATTGCAGGACTGCGGCCCTCGAGGACTGGAGTTTGAGACCCCTGATCTAGAGTCTAGGTGTTGTAGTTTTGGATTTAGACCTGGACTGGATTATTCTGCTCTAATAGCAGAATATTTAAAACCATGTTTGGGATTTGTGAAATCTTTATTTGATTTGTGAAACTTCACTTCACTTAACAGATCGCTGCAGAAGATCTTTCCTTCCAGCAGCCATCACCATCTACAATAACTCTTTGAAGAATTAATGAGTTACACCAATATTTAATTTCCCTTTGGAATTAATAAAGTGGTTTTAAATTAGAATTGAATTTGAAAAAAAAAAACAACTCCATGAAACAAGTGTGAATAGTAATCTGAACTTTATTGAAGTTTCACAAATCAAATAAAGGTTTAATAAATCCCAAACATGGTTTTAAATATTCTGCTATTAGAGCAGAATAATCCAGTCCAGGTTTGAAGTATCTAGGTATTGTAGTTTTTTAACTAGAGTTGATTAAAGATGCGGAAGGTTGTGAATAATTAGGTGGAATCGCCCTTTAGCCATTTCCTGAGTCGGAACCAACTTCAGCTTGGTCTGGGTTCTGGAGTGGTTCCGACCTCCATTAGCCCTCCTGATCAGATTCTGGTTCTGGACATCGAGCGCCAGGAACATCGCAGCCTCTTTGGAACCAGGCCCAGCTGTTTACCCGTTCAAAAGCGCTCCATAGAGGTTTACTGTTTGGTTCTGGTTCCGGATGTGAATCGATGTTAGTTCTGCTCAGTTCTGGAGAGGTCCGGCTCTGATCAGAACTTTTGGTTCAACCGGTTCATTGGCTTGAGTGTCGACCCAAATGGTCTCAGGTTCTTGGTTCTGGCCCAGAATGGCGTCTCTCCTGTCCGTCCCTCCAGGTGTCATGGAGTCCGCAGAGAGCAGGTACGCCCACCTGCTGCAGCCAATCAGAGAGCTCACCAGGAACTGGGAGATCGATGTGGCATCAGAGCTCAACGACTACCTGGAGGAGGTGAGCTTCCTGTCAGGTAGAAACCTCATGTGGTCTCTATGACCTTTGACCTCTGTCCACCTCTGTACCTGGCTGCAGCTGGACGAGATGTGCATCACCTTTGACGGAGGGAGAACCAGGCTGAACTTTGCTGAAGCTGCGCTGCTCATCCAGGGCTCTACCTGCATCTACAGCAAGAAGGTGGGAGGAGCAGGGTCAGTGTGACGTCATCATGTGGGCGGGGTCATGTGGAGTCACGGCTTCCTGTCTCTGCTGTTGCAGGTGGAGCTGCTCCACAGCCTGGTGTTCCAGACTCTGGAGTTCATCAGCGACAACAAGAAGTGAGCAGTGCCGCCTGAGGGTCCAGAGGGTCTGGTTCTGGAGGCACCATGGTGCTGGTTCTGGTTCTAGTTCTGGTTCTGGTGTGTCTCCAGGCGCAGCCGGGCGGCGGCGGCCCAGCAGGGGGCAGCAGCACCAGACCAGACGGAGCAGGAAGCTGAGGATCTGGCCGTGGTGAGAACAGGAAGCTGACTGTGAGAGTGCTGAGCATTCTGGGTAATGTAGGCAGTGCTTCTCTCTGCTGCAGTTCACTCCTCTGGAGCTGGACGAGTCTGTCACGCCCCCAAGGATGGAGCCTCACACGGTGAGTGTCTGTCCTCGATGTGTCTCCTGTCCTCAGAATGTCTCCTGTCCTCAGCGTGTCTTCTGTCCCCTACAGGACATCAGTGTGGTCCCTCTGCCTCCAGAGGCCCTGATCCCTCCTGAGACTCAGGAGAAGAACAAGCTGCCTCTCATCAGGTCTGTCCCCGTCTCATGTCCCTCTGTCCTCTGTCGTGTCTCATGTCCCCCTGTCTCTGCCTCCCAGTGTTGGGGGGAAGGTGCTGTGTAGCCAGAAGGACTTCCGGGTCAACCTGTTCCTGCCGGGACCTGATGACCTCATCGTCCTGATGCTCCAATCAGCTGCAGCCTCCAGGTTCCTGCTGGACCAATCGGCTGCAGGTTGGCTGATGCGCCGCGCCGGCTCCCCCTGCTGGTCAGAGGGCCACTTGCTGATGACCTGCTCTTCCTGCAGCTGAATCTGCTGCGACCTTTGACCCCAGTGAAGCTGCAGGAGGCGCTGCAGAGGACTTCATTCCTGTCCAGGAGGAACTGAACCTGGAACCGGACCTGGAGGAGCACATTGAGCGGCAACAGGTCTCGGTACGGACGGCCTCCTGAAGATGGTTCTGGTTCTGATTGGGTTCTGGTTCTCATGGGTTCTGGTTCTGGTTCCAGGGTGAAGGCCGGCTAATCCGGTGTGCTGCGGCGCGGCAGGAGGAAGAGGAGGAGCCTCCAGCTGCTGTAAGAGCCATTTCACCTTCATCACGCCGCTCCTCTTCCTCAGGCTGACTCTCAGGATTTCCAGGTGAGCAACTGGACCCTCCATGACCCGTATGCCGTCCTGGGAGGAGACCAGCCCTTCACACCAGGTGAGACCCGGACCGACCCGGTTCTGATGCTTCATCACCTCAGGCTGACTTCTGATACTCCTCCTCCTCTTCCTCAGGGAGGTGCTACCGGGTTCCTGACGGTCTGGATGACGGGGGGAAGAGGAAGAGGAAGCGGTCGGTTCTGCAGGACTTCGGGTCCTGGTTCCGAGGAGCCTGTGAGTTTCTGCGGCTGGTCCGGTCCTCCTATAAGGTTCTGCTGTCTGACCAGTGTTTCTGTTGCAGTCCAGCCCCCAGAACCCAAGCTGAAGGTCGGACCCAGCTTCCCAGGTACGGCGGGACCTCCTGACGGGTCTGGGTCAGAACCAGAACCACCATGCTTGGCTGACGCTCTGTGATTTTTTTCAGACCTCAACTACCTCTACCTGAGGACGCTGAGGGACAAAGTCCGGAGACAGAGGACGCTCTGCAGGACGCTGGTGAGTCCAGCAGATGGGCGGCCGGCTACTTCCTGTCCAGCAGGTCAAGGGGAAAGGAGGACTGTCTGCTGCTGGTTCCTCCAGGCTCTGTTTGGACCGGTTCTGGGGCCTCACGTCTAAAGCGACGTACGCAGGAAAAATGTATCGGCGCCATATTTTACACACAAGTCGGCATGTATAAAAAAGAATGTGGCGTGAAAATGGGGGTTAATATACACTAACCTTTGACCTGCAGTGAAAATGAGCAGCAGCCACACAAACTTTATCTGTGGACAATAATAAACTACAAAGAGTCAAAACTCAGTAAATCCACTGAAATCTGATCCAGTTATTTAGACCAGGAAGCATCAAACCCCATGATTTTATGATTTTAATATTTTAGTGTTTAAACCATGAAACTGAACCACATTTATCCTCAGACAATAACCTAACACACACACACACACACACAGAATAAAGAAAAGAGAAATACAGGATGTGAAAACCTCAGTGTAAATAATCATGTTGCTCAGTTTGTGTCTCATAAAGATGAAACTCATCGTCTGAATGCATCTATTTATTCTCACTAGAGAGAAACCAGGGCTGATCAAACAGTTTGATTATTGATCAGGTGATCAGGTGTGGAGACAATCCCAGGTATATCAGTAGCTGCATCAAGGTGAGCCGCTACCTGAGGAGCTTTGGCTCTGATGGAGAACATGGAGCCATTGATCAGAGATCAGATTGATCTGCTGGTTTCTGATCGTTTAGATTCATCCAGACTGATCATCCTGGAGCTCTGAGCAGAACTTAAAGCAGGTACCGGTACCGGTACCGGTCCAGCTGCAGTCGTCCTCCAGTGGAGCCAGAAATCATCTGGACTCTGTAAATGTAACTTCTGCTCCTGATTCCTGGATTCAGAAGAAACGTTGAAATCCCGGCTGAACGCTCTTTATACTAATTTCCATGAATATGTATTTCTGGAGGCGACAGGCGGAGCAGCAGCTGCTCTGCTTCCTGTAAATCAGGATGACTAGAGGAAAGGTGAGCAGGTCCGATCGGAGCTCGGCTTCATACATCTGGAACTTTTTGTGCGCCGCACTTTTCTAAATTTGTCCTGCGCCAAGTTTTAGTGGGAAGACTGCAAACCTTTAGTGCATGAGGGCCCTGGTTTCCAGTTTCTAACTGGTGTGAATGACCCAGCAGAGCTTTTATTGTGAAGGAATAAATGCATCAATAAGCCAGTTAATTAACAGGAAGTTTTTGACTGTACTTCCTGTTGCTGAGTAACTGTCTGGGGTCAAAGGGCGTCGTCGTGACGGAGGAGGAGCTCCGGAGGACCTTCCTGCAGCTGGAGGAGGCGGGGCCACATCAGCTGGGGGCGGGGCCAGTGGATGACATCCCACCTACTGAGCTCCTGGGTCAGTGTCTCCGGTTCTGATCCGGTTCTCTGCTGTATTCAATGAGGTCGTCTGAGCTGTTAGCAGCAGCTGACCAGTGACCTCTGACCCCCAACCCCCTCTACTTCGTCCTCCAACAGGCGGAGACTCGGACGCCGAGCCGGACGGCCTTCCTGCCGAGTTAAGAGGACCGGACTCCGCCTCCCCAGGTACGTGACCTCCAGGCGACCTCCAGGTGAGCTTTGGGGGACAGGAGGTCATTAGGGTCGTGTTCTTGTCCTCCAGCAGAAGCTCAGCTGGACGACCTGACGTATGAAGAGCTGGTGAAGCTGCGTGTGGTAAGTGACTCGTAAGACCCGGACCGCCCGACCGACCCGGACCGCCTGACGCTCTCTGTGGTGCGTTCAGGAGCAGCTGGTGGTGCACAGCCAGGGCTACACCCAGGAATCGGCTCTGTCCCGCCGGGTCAGGGACTGGGAGGACAAGATCCGCCCTGAGCTGGCGCTGCAGGTGAGACCGGGAGTTTCCCAGTACCGTCCCGGTTCTGGGCCGCCGCTCACCGCTCTGTTTTTCAGGAGGACCGACCTCCATTCGACATCCACGCCTACGGAGAGCGGATCGTCGCCCAGCTGGGCGCCGTCGGCTGCAGGCGCTCCTTTGCCTCCATCGTCCGCAGTTTGGACAACGTGGAGGCCTGCAAGCTGCTGCTGGCGTCGCTGCAGCTGGTAAATCTGCTGCTCTTCCTCCTCCTCCTCTTCCTTTAGGAGGTCATGTCCCGGATGTGGCTGGAGGATTCTCCGGTCCGGTCCGGTCATCGTTTAGCTCAGTTTATTATTCAAAGCAGATTAAAAGGTTTGTAAGGAAACCCAGCAGGACCAGAACCAGAGCTGGGTTCAGTACCATTATAGATGTTATAAATCATCTGATTTATTGTTCAGAAACACAATGTAAATATTATTTCTGTTTCCAACAGGATAAAGTAATGTTGCCATAGCAACAGGTTTTGTTAGCAGTGGCAGGTCAAAGGTCACAGTAAAATGTTTCATCTTTGATTCATAATATTTTAGTCCCTCCCCCACTATGCTGTGGTTATGCTCTCATGGAGGCGAGTTGACCTTTAACCCTGGGTGTGTGTCGCCCCCTGCAGGCCAACGACTACTCGGTGGAGGTGGACAGTGCTGCGGGCCTGGAGGACAGCGTGGACTCCATGTGTCTGACGCTGCTGAACACGCAGAGAGCCACGGACCGCTTCAAGACGCTGGCGGACTCCAGCTGATGGGCTCGGTTCTGAGGGTTCAGCTGGACCGGCTCCTGTTTCTCTCTAATGAAATAAAATATTCACAGTTTTGGCAGAAAATTGTTTTATTTAACCTGATGCACAATAAATATGATCATGTCTGTTCCTGCTGAGGAGCCGCTGGTTTCCATGGAGACGCTCCTACAGCGGGACGTGGTTCCGGATGTGGTTCCGAATGCTGTCAGCGATCTGCTCCGGGCTCTTGGTTCGGTTGTAGTAGTCCAGAAAGAGCCCGTCCGGACTAACCAGGTACAGCAGCACGCTGTGGTCCACCATGTAGTCTCCGTCCTCGTCCTTCGGCCCCGCGCTGGCGTACACCCGGAAGTCCCGCCCCGCGTGCTGCACCTCTTCCGGCGTGCCGGTTAGCCCGACCAGCCGCGGGTGGAAGTCCCGAACGTAGCGGGCCAGCGCCGCCACGTCGTCCCGCTCCGGGTCTACAGTGATGAAGAGCGGCTGCAGGCGCGGCAGGGCCGGGTCCCGGTCCAGCGCCGACACCACGGCGCTCAGCGTGTCCAGCTCTTCGGGGCAGATGTCGGGGCAGTGTGTGAAGCCGAAGTACAGGAGGACCCAGCGGCCCAGGAAGTCCTGCTTGGTCCGGCGGTGGCCCGTATGGTCCAACAGGCTGAACGTCCCCTGACCCAGAGCCACCGTCCGGAGCTGCTCCACCCGCTGCCGCCGTCGCCGCTGCTGCTTCTCCCGCTCCACCCACCACCACGCGCCTAGCAAACCCCCCCCGACCAGCAGCGTCACCCCCAACCGGGTCCGCAGCTTCAGCGCGGCCCGGGACGAATCCGGAGTTCGGGACAGGGACCGGGTCAGAACCCGCTCAGGTCCACTCGGATACCGGTACTGGGCTCTCCGATGGAGACACTGCAGGACGCCACCACCTCCACGAAGGATGCACCTCACTCCCAACATGGCCGACGGTTCCCTGCTGGCACATAGAGGATATGATAGAAAATGAGAAAAAAATTTACAATATGAAAAGAATGAGAATGTGAACAATATTAAATAAAATATTTCATATTTCTCATGTTTTCTCTCGTTCTCTGGGAGAACATTAGAGAACATGCAGCCACAACACCTGACTGATGCCAGGCTGCAGGTCTGTCTCACTGCCTGATTAATTTCTGTGTAAATGTGGCAGAAACAAGAGGTATTAATAGCAGCCTCTGGTAGTTTAGTGGAAAAACTGGAATTAGATTAAAATACAGATTTATAAATGTAAAACCATATAGGGTTAGGGCAGGGGTCTCAAACTCCAGTCCTCCACGGCCGCTTTCCTGCAACTTCTAGATGAGCCTCTGCTGCACCACCTGAATAGAATAATTAGGTCATTATGGTTCTGGGGAACTGAGCTACACAAGCAGGAGGTCATTAAGCCGTTTTGTACCTGTGGCTCATCTAAAACCTGCAGGACAGCGGCCCTCGAGGACTGGAGTTTGGGTTAGGGTTTATTTTAATTTAGGGGCTGCAGGCGCTTGACCCGACCAATATGGCGACCATGGCGAGCACTACTCTGAGCCACCCGGCGGCCATCCAACATCCTGTTGTGTTGTAACTGACCTCTAGCAGCGCATTACAGCCGAACCGAGATTCTGCTTCAACTCAGTGGACCTAGCCTCTACAGAACCGACCGGCCAGCCGAACTGAAGGGTTTTATTACAGAGAATAACAGCTAGCTACCAGTTAGCATAAAGCTAACAACGTGAAGTCCGTTTGAGCTACAGCTACCCTCTTGAGGTAATAGCTTTAAAGAGGTTCTGACTTCATGGTTCCGTTCAGAACTCACCTGCTTCCTCACCTGATCAACACAGAACCATCTGCCTATGCTGCCACTCACATCTGATTAAGACACACCACTGATGTTTCCACACGGACCAGAAACACAGCCGGACTGCCTGCTGCTAAATGGTCCGTTCAAAAACGAAACAGTCCAATGACTGGCAGAGCTGCGGTGTTTTCCTTCAGGTTCCGAGTCTCCCAGTCCGTCCTCGGGTTCTGGAGGAAACCAAAGTTCTGTGGAGGGAAAACCTCTCCGTGGAGGAATGTTTCTGCAGTTAGAGCTCAGAAAACTAGGGGAACCCTGTGGAGAAACTCAGAGCCCAAACCAGATCCTGGTTCTGACTATTTATATTTTTATAATTGTCCTTGCAATAGCGGGACAAAATCCGCCTCAACCCTAAACAAAGAAATGCTTCGGCTGCAGAGAAACTTCTGACGTTAAATTCATCATTCTGCTAAAAGCCCGGTTTGGTTCGCTACAGGCAGTCTGGTTCGGAACCACCGACAGACATAAAGAATATCTGTTTTTATATCAGACATCCTGATATAAGACAAGGTACCGACTGTCACCACCAGTCACAATGCAGATCAAAGCCCCGGTACCACCTGGTACCACCTGCTCTCTGCTTCTCCTTACCTTTTCTACCAGGCGGGTTAAAGCCGCTGGAGGTTCTGGGCTGTAAACAGAAGTTACTGCAGAACCTCAAGTGTTAAATGAAGATTCGGCCCAATTAGAGTTCATGAAATAAACATCAGAGAAAATATTGTAGCAATAATCAGAACCGCAGCAAAAAGCCAAACATGCCACAATGAAAGGAACCAAAATGTCTCCAAAGCATCGGGGGGCTGACAGGGGCCACTGGGGGATTCCAGGTGGATTCCAGGTAGATTCCAGGTGGATTCCAGGTGGATTCCAGAGATGTGCATCGCAGCAGCTGTTCCTTAAACTTGTTAGTGATGCTGAGGTTCTTAGTAGGACGGGGGGGTTCTGGCTAAGGCCCCATATTACCTTGGGCCGGCCCTGGAGGAACAGCTGCTGCGATGCACATCTCTGGAATCCACCTGGAATCTACCTGGAATCCACCTGGAATCCCCCGGTGGCCCCTGTC
This sequence comes from Xiphophorus couchianus, assembly GCF_001444195.1. Classification (NCBI taxonomy): domain Eukaryota; kingdom Metazoa; phylum Chordata; class Actinopteri; order Cyprinodontiformes; family Poeciliidae; genus Xiphophorus; species Xiphophorus couchianus. The sequence continues at coordinate 97,660 of NC_040244.1, read as the reverse complement.
AGCCCCCCCGATGCTTTGGAGACATTTTGGTTCCTTTCATTGTGGCATGTTTGGCTTTTTGCTGCGGTTCTGATTATTGCTACAATATTTTCTCTGATGTTTATTTCATGAACTCTAATTGGGCCGAATCTTCATTTAACACTTGAGGTTCTGCAGTAACTTCTGTTTACAGCCCAGAACCTCCAGCGGCTTTAACCCGCCTGGTAGAAAAGGTAAGGAGAAGCAGAGCAAACAGTTAGCTGGTGGTACCAGGTGGTACCAGGTGGTACCAGGTGGTACCGGGGCTTTGATCTGCATTGTGACTGGTGGTGACAGTCGGTACCTTGTCTTATATCAGGATGTCTGATATAAAGACAGATATTCTTTATGTCTGTCGGTGGTTCCGACCCAGACTGCCTGTAGTGAACCAAACCGGGCTTTTAGCAGAATGATGAAGCCGAAACATTTCTGAGTTTAGAGGTGAGGCAGGTTTTGTCCCGCTGTTGCAGGACGATTATGAAAATAGAAATAGAAACACTTTTTCTAACATCAGACCTACGTTTTTATTCACAAACCCGTTTATGAAAAATATTCTTGCCCATAATTTGATAGTTAGAGGAACAGATCCTCCTCCTCCTCCTCCTCCTCACCTCTGAACAACATGGAGGCTCTGAGAGTCATTATCAGACTGAGGGCAGCCAGACTAGTTTATTTTTACTAAATTATTATATTTAGCTAAATATTATTGCTGAGGGGCACAAACAGGCCTTCTGACAAACAGATTAAAAATACAAATAATAAGAAACATTTTTGAAAAAAAAAACAAACTCCAAAAGGCCACTAGGGGCATCAAGGATAAAAGGGGCAGGGGCTCAAGCCCCCTTCGCGCCCCCCCTCTGCACGTGCCTGGAACAAGCAGCTGTTTTTTGTAGAACCACGAGACCCAACAAACCCAAACCAGAACCCCGACGGTACCACTGAAACCCATCTGACCCGCTGCTGAACCTCAGACGGTTTTGGACCGGTACCGGACCCTGACGAGTTCTGTCTGTTTCTGCTCTGAGGACGTGGCAGCTCCTCCCCTCTCTTCCCCCCATTCTCCTTCTGACGCTGCAGACCAATCAGATGAGGAGAGCGGCTGCAGCCGGGCTGTGATTGGCCAGAAGTTGGGCCGTCTGTGTGACAGGAGAAGCTGCGCGGATCAGAACCAGAGGAGAGCCGGACGGCGGCAGCAGCGTCAGGTGAGTCTGCGGAGCCTCACCTGGGCTCGCTTCCTGTTTGACCATAAAAGGTCAGGATGAGGTCAGGATGAGGTCAGCCTGATCAAGAGCGGAGCTGCAGACCGGCTAGAAAACTACTGCTAGATGCTGGAAGAGACTCCTAGAGGAGATCAGCATAGATATCTATGGTGGTCACATCTATAGTTTTTAGATCTGTGGTGGTCACATCTATAGTTTTTAGATCTGTGGTGGTCACATCTATAGTTTTTAGATCTATGGTGGTCACATCTATAGTTTTTAGATCTATGGTGGTCACATCTATAGTTTTTAGATCTATGGTGGTCACATCTATAGTTTTTAGATCTGTGGTGGTCACATCTATAGTTTTTAGATCTGTGGTGGTCACATCTATAGTTTTTAGATCTATGGTGGTCACATCTATAGTTTTTAGATCTGTGGTGGTCACATCTATAGTTTTTAGATCTATGGTGGTCACATCTATAGTTTTTAGATCTGTGGTGGTCACATCTATAGTTTTTAGATCTGTGGTGGTCACATCTATAGTTTTTAGATCTGTGGTGGTCACATCTATAGTTTTTAGATCTGTGGTGGTCACATCTATAGTTTTTAGATCTATGGTGGTCACATCTGTAGTTTTTAGATCTGTGGTGGTCACATCTATAGTTTTTAGATCCGTGGTGGTCACATCTATAGTTTTTAGATCTATGTGTCTGTCTCTGCGTCAGTCTGACAGGATGATCCGCTCAGCGTTGATCTGCTGGCTCCTCCTGGTTGCCAGGGGCAACGGGAAGCCCACGGAGCGGCGGCCTCGGGTCCATCAGGAGGAGCCACTCAGCGTGCTGCAACACGACGACAAGCAGAACTTTGACTACGACCACGAGGCGTTCCTCGGGCAAGACGAGGCCAAGGCCTTCGACCACCTGTCGCCTGACGAGAGCAAGCGCAGACTCAGGTCAGTCCGGAGGTTTTCCTTCTCACTAACTTTCCCAGGCTCAGTCCCAGCAGCTGATCTGTCATGGAGGTGTCCTGAGGTTGGCTGCAGCTAGGTGTGGGTTCTCCTTCCTTACCTCAGGTCACCACCAAAGTGTCTCTGGACATTTGCTGTCCTGGTTTCTAACAACTTAAGGTAAAAGACAAAAACATGGCTGACAATTTGTCGACAATTTTTTTAAAAACTGGAATTCATCTGTATCTTTTTAAAATGAGTCACATAAATGCAAATTTCACCACAGTTGGAAAATCAAATTTGAGCCATTTCTGTATTGTGATCAGGGCCGCACAAAATCACTTTGAGGCCCACATATGGTCCCTGAGCCGCACTTTGGACACGCCTGGCTTCAACGATCCAAGCCCAGACCATGATACTACTCCCACCTGGGAGCGGGGCCATTCCTCCAGGTTCCCTGAGGAAATTTGGGAACCCCTCCCAGTCCTCCCAGACTTTGTTTCCAGAGCCTCTAATGGAGGCTGAAACCGACCCAACCGCCCGATTCAAAGGACACCTGTTTAGTTTCAGCAGAAACACTGAAAGGTGGTGAAATAAAACCAGTTCAGCCACATGTTTCCTGAAGATTTCCCAGCAGAGAAACTGGAAATGTGCTGGATGGTACTTCCTGATTCCCAGCCAATCAGTAGCTTGAGCTCTGCTCCCTGTTTGTCTTGCAGCATCATCGTGGATCGGATTGACAGCAACAAGGACGACTTTGTCTCGGAGGACGAGCTGAGGCTCTGGATCGAGGCCGTCCAAAGCCAGCACATGTTTGAGGACGTTGAGCGCCAGTGGAGCGAGTTTGACCTGAACCGGGACGGCCTGATCAGCTGGGACGAATACAGGAACGTCACGTATGGCAGCTACCTGGGTAAGCAACCGCAGATCAGACCCAGTCCATGAAACCCGTTGGGACCGACCGCTCTGACCTTGAACAACCTCTTCCAGACGGCCCTCTGACACAGACGGAGTACAACTACACCCACATGATGGCGAGGGACGAGAGGCGCTTCAAGGTGGCCAACAGGGACGGAGACCTGAGTGCAGACCGGCAGGAGTTCATGGCCTTCCTCCACCCAGAGAACCATGAGTACATGAAGCATGTGGTGGTGCAGGTAGGGGCAGCACCAGGACAAGATGCAGCGCTCAGGGGACTATCCTCAGCGTAACCTGTCTCTCTGCTGCCACAGGAAACCATGGAGGACATAGACAAGAATGGAGATGGCTTCATTGACCTCAAGGAGTACATCGGTAAAGAATCTGCAGACAGGCTCAGAGCTGACCTTCATACTGACCTTTTCCAGTCGGGGTCATGTGACTACTGGAGCTCTAACCCATCCTGGTCCACTGATCTGAGGAGAAACGTCAGATCAGTGGTTCTGGGTCCCCCTGGAGGTCTGATGGCAAATCCAGAACCATCAGAAATCTCAGTGAGGAGCAGCTCCTCCAACCAGGATCCTGATACCCTCCATCGAAATGGTCCTCTGGTCCTCTGGTCTTCTCCTCTGGTCCACTGGTCCAGTGGTCCTCTGGTCCACTGGTCCTCTGGTCTTCTCCTCTGGTCCTCTGGTTTTCTCCTCTGGTCCACTGGTCCACTGGTCCAGTGGTCCTCTGGTCCTCTGGTCCACTGGTCCTCTGGTTTTCTCCTCTGGTCCACTGGTCCACTGGATACTGCATTCATATTCCTACTTTGCTTCATGTTTATTTCTGTGTTTCCTTGTTCTGGAATCTCCTGGCAGTAGCTCCAGAGATCCGTTCATCTCTGATCCTCTTCCCTTACCTTTCATGTTGCCAGGTGACATGTTCACCGCAGAGAACGGATTGGAGGAACCGGAGTGGGTCGCCTCGGAGCGTCAGCAGTTCTCAGAGTTCAGAGACAAGAACCAGGACGGGAAGATGGACCGGGAGGAAACTCTGGACTGGATCCTACCGGCAGACTACGATCATGCCGTCGCCGAGGCCAAGCACCTGCTGTATGAGTCCGACTCCAACAAGGTGGGTGCGAGTCCATCTGGTGCCGGCATCGGGCCCGGTTCTGTTTGACCGTCGTCTGTCTGTTTCCAGGACGGGAGACTGACCAAGGAGGAAATTCTCAACAAGTTCGACCTGTTTGTGGGAAGCCAGGTGACGAACTACGGCGAGGCTTTGCTGCGACACGATGAGTTCTAGAAACACCCCGAGTCCATCGTTAATTTATTACTGACCTGTAGAGGAGAGAAGTTCTGCTCCTGGTTCTGATCTGGTCTGCCTGGCAGATGTTTATCTGAGGAAGACCTGAAGGATTATTCCACTCTAAGTCTGTTTCTGCTCCACAAACCAAAAGAACGTACAACTCCCTCAGTTCAAAGGTACCGCTCCATGGTCCACTCAAAGACCAGCCCACATCATCACCCCTCCACCATCGTGCCTTACAGTTGGGCTGAAAATCTCTGTCCAAACAACCAGCTAGGCATCATGGGATTACCTGAGGTGGAGCTTGTTAGGTTCTGACCTCTGACCCCATTAATTAATTAACTAGCAGTTACTTGCCCTCCTGCCCTCCATGTGTCACCACTCACGGTCTGACCTTTAACCTTTGAACTGAAGGAGACTGTCAATGCTCAGATGTTGGATCTGGATGGAAGCGGTGGGGTTCATACAGAACTGCCACACCTCAAACGGCCACCAGAGGGCAGCAGAGGACAGGTCAGCAGAAGATAACAGCCAGTCTGGGTTGGACCCCTGCCCTGGTACCGCCTGGTCCTCGGTGCTCTGCCCCCTGGTGGCTGTTGTAGCTCTTCTTGGTTTTACATCAACCCGGTTCTGTCGGTGAGCGTTTAACTCTGAGCTGTTCTACAGAACAGTTTCTCTGGTTTGGACCCGCCTCCATCTGTTCCTACCGTGCCTTCTGTTGCTGACTGTTTTGTTGGTTTGAAGCCACAACTTGTGTTTTTGCAGAATTGAGGACAAGCAGACAATAAATTGAATAAATTTTTATTTTTATTTTATTTTTTTGTTGCTTTTATCTAAACAAATGCATTCTACAATAAAATATCATCTGGTGTCTTTTATATAAACTGTATTTACATGTTGGTTGTTCCTGTGGATCCTCTGAACTCAGATCTTTAAAAGTCCTTTGGGGAAGTCAAATGTCCTTCTGAGTTTTGCTCCAAACATTATGAAGCTGTGGACACCTCAGTCTTTGAAGACACTTCGGACGCTTCCTCCATTTTCTTCCCAAACACCATTTCCATGATGCAGGCATTGAACTGGAAGACAGGGAGCAGGAAGTTATCCTGATGCTTTAGGAGCGGGAAGGAAATGTCTGGAGGGACCAGGCGGTCCTCCTCACCTGTTTGTTCATGAAGGCGTAGATGAGCGGGTTGTAGACGCAGGAGCTCTTGGAGAAGAACGCCGGGATGGTGACGAGTCGGTAGTCTTTGTTGACTTCCTCTGAGTTAGCGTACCAGAGGCCCGTCAGGGCGTAGGGGCCGTAGCAGGTGACGAAGGAGCCCACCATCACGATGATCATCCTGGACACCTCCTTCTCAGCCTTCTGGGTGGAGGCGGACTCCGCCTGCTGCGCCGCAACCTACAGGAAGTTAGGAGAGGCTGCATCAGAACCAGAACCAGCTCTGGTCTCCATTCAGCTCCACTGCCTCATCCTCCCTGAAGTGCTGAGCAGAAGCCTGGACTTCCTGGCCTGAACAAGCAGCGATGTACTCACGGCTCTCAGCGCGCCCAGCAGCTGCGAGTAGGAGAAGATGATGATGGACAGAGGCATGCAGAAGCAGGTGATCAGCAGGAAGTACATGTAGCTGGTGCAGCCGTACTCCTCGTTGTGGGTGTACCAGTCAGGTCCGCAGGAGCAGCCCAGGCCTTCCGGGATGTACCTGCACACAACAGCATCCCGTCAGCCAGAGGAACCGCCAGACCCTGTTCTCTCAGTGGCGGCAGACCTACCTGCTCCAGCCGAAGAAAGGTGGTGAGGCGCAGCCCACCCCCATGCACCAGGTGAAGACCACGGCGGCGGCGGCGTGGGTGCTGCCGAACTTGAAGGCTCCGAACGGCTTACAGATCACCAGATACCTCTCAAAGGAGAGCACGGCAAGCGACCAGGACGTCACCAGACCTGCAGGAAGAACGTCATCATCATCATCAGCCACCTTCACCCACCAGCCCAGACCTCTCACCTGTCGGCCATACCTGCCACGGCGCCCATGGCCGCTTCCAATGCACACAAGGTGTAGCCCAGGAAGTAGTAGCCCCTCAGACTGGCCACGAACACCTGGCTGACGGAGAAGGTGACGAAGATGAAGCCAGCGAAGGAGATGTTGACCAGGATGTAGTTGAGAGGAGCTCGGAGCTTCTTGTACTTGGCCGTGGCCAGGAGGACCAGCAGGTTCAGCGGCGTTCCTGCAAAGAACACGAAGCCCATGAAGAGCGCCTGCAGGTGAAAGGTCCACGCCGGGGCCAGGTAGTGCTGGGACCCCTCGAAGGGGTCCACCTTGGAGATGTTCTCGTACAGGTGAAAATGTTTCCCCATCTTTAAACTGAGTTCCTCCGACCTCAGCGAGCGTCTTCAGCCTCTTTATATACACCCATAAACCACTTAGAGCAAAGATAATCCGGCCGGCTTTTCCCAAACTTTACGGATTAAATCCTTCTGACGCTTTAATCTTCTTACGGAGAAGAAACAATGAAAACAGACTCGCATCACACAACTCATCCCGGTCAAACAGGAAGTTCGTTTTCAGACCCAGTTTGGTTTTACAGGTTGAATCTGAGATCCTCCTCATGAAAACTTCAACTAGTCCGATATTTTCTGGAGAAACAACGTTTTATTTGAAATGACTGGGACAATCGGCAGCGGAAGAGGTTTGACTTCCGGGATTATCAATCTGTTCAACAAGCACACTGACCTCCAGATTAACACGTCATAACGGGTTTCTCCAGGATCCACGCTAATCACGCGCTTTTCATCAACACGTCTCTTATTTAACTGGATTGTTATTGAAATGATATGGATTATTTTTGATCAACAGTTTTTCTTAATTCGCTTCCAATTAAAAACGATTTTCTTCTTATGGGGAAACCACAGAAGAAATGCTTGTTATACCTGTGAGTTATTATTGAAGAAGTATTTTGTGCTTCCAGTGTTTCTGCTTGGACTGTAAAATGCTGCGCATAGAGCAGTAAACTGATGAAGAGGATCAGTGATGAAGAGCAGCTGGCCGGCCGGTAAAACCCAATAAGAACCTTTACTTTTCCGTGACTTCAGGTCTAATCCGGATGTTAAGACGTACCTGAGCGGGTCATCCACCGTAATCCGGCCCAATCCCGCAAACAAAGAGCTTAGACTCTAATGACTCCACAACTCCTGGTTCTCCTCCTCCTGCTGCTCCTGCTGCTGCTCCACTCCGAGCAGGAGGTCAGCAGGATGCGGAGCGGCAGCGCAACTCCGGCAACTCTGCCTCTTCATCACTTCATCTTCCTCATGAGGAAGTCTGCTGCTGGTTCTCCTCCAGGTTCTCCTTCGGAGCCGAGGCTGTATCGTAACCAGGCTGTGAACGGTCGAGCATGGGTATGATACGACCTCAGTTCGCTGGAGCCTCTCTGCGGTGGTTCAGGTCTCAGGTGTTCAGGTATGATCAGGTGTTTCGCGGTTTGTTTCTCTGCAGCTGATTGATGTTGAAGTGCGGTAATAAAATGTGAATAAAGCCTCTCTGTGTGATTCTGGAGGAGTTTTGTTTTGAATGTTTGCAGTTGCTCCTTAACTTAGGATGAATGTTGAATGATGAAGCTGCGTTGCTTTAAGGGACTCCGTCCCTCCGCAGCATCAGGGACTTTCCACCTGACAGGTCATGACCTGGAGGACCGAGTCTCTGTGGGGTTAGAGTTTCCCACAGGAGCCGTGAAAACCCAGAGATCCTGGCAGCGGTTCGAGTGGAAACCCGCACCTGAATTTCTAGAAACTGCAGAGAAACGGGAGATTAAACAATCCGGAAACCGGATCAGAAACTGAATCAGGATCAGGATCAGGATCAGGATCAGGATCAGGATCAGGATCAGGATCAGGTAGGTTATCATCCTGGATGCTGCAGAGACCAGAACCGATCTGAACCCGAGAGGTTTGAGCTGCTGCTCATATCTTGATGGATTAATATTATTACTAATAATAATTCATTAATATTACTACTACTAAATAATAATAATAATAATTTCATCCTCTGTATGAGGGATTGCTGTAAAGACACAACGCCAGTGATTGTCGCCCCCTGCTGTTCAGGAGGAGTGAGGTGCTCAGGTCCAGTCGTCCAGAGCCATCCTGCATCCTGACTCCAGCGGGCCAGATGGGCTCAGACAGGCCAGGTAACGAGCCGATCGTCCGATTCAGCTGAGTTGGAGTAGGAAGGGCTCTGGACTGGACCTGAACCCACCTGAACCCAGCTGAACCCAGCTGAACCCAGCTGCTCTACTGGGTTTCATAGACAGAAACTTTTTTGATCTACTTTGAATAATTAATTGAGCATCAAGATAACAAGGAAGGGCTGGGCTGGTCATAAAATTGGACTATCATGAACAAGTAGATTATTTCAGTAATTCCATTCAGAAAGTGAAACTTATTTTCATATTTATATTCATTCAGTCACACAGATTGATATATTTCATTTCTTTTGGTGTTGAAATAACTGCCAACTAATGAAAATCGCAAATTTGATATCAGAAAATTCGAATATTTTTTAAAGGTTCAATACTGAAAGCAGTTGTTGCTCCACACTAATCAGATCATTTATTCAAATACCTGCAAACAGTTTTAAATGGCCTCTCAGTCCAGTTCTGAATGGAGATGACTGACCTGACATTTGTCCAAAAGATGACCTCTGACACCTTGAACAAGAGGACAAGACACAGCTAGTTTCTTTAGGTCCTTGCTAAAGAGACTGGCTGTTCAGAGGTCAGAGTTCAAACACATTCATAGAGGGAAAGGGAAGGAAACCATGAGGTGGAAATAAATTGACAATCAGCAAAACCTCCTGGAGAGGATCAGGAAACAAACCCTTTAAAATATCAGGGAGATTCAGAGAGAGACGGACGGACGGACCTGGTTGCAGCTGTGGTATTCCTCACGTCAGACCTGAACCAGACACAAACGTCTCACCTGGACTGAACACAAACTGCTCTGTTCTCTGGTTAAAATGAATTTTTATTTCCCCTCAGAGTCTGGAGGAAGAGCAGAGCAGCAGAATCCATGTTGCTTGAGGTCTAGTCAAGTTTCTACAGTCAGTGATGGTTTGGTGCCATGTCGTGTGCTGCTGTTGGTCCACTGTGATTTGTGAGGTCAAAGGTCAATGCACCTACCAGGACTTCCTGCTGCAGACCAACTTTATGGAGATGCAGATTTAATTTTCCAGCAGGACTTTACTCCAGAACACAGAGTCCAGAACCCGGTTTAAGGTCCATGGTGCCAACTGGTGATGCACCAGACCGACGTTTCATTAGAGCTGAAGGCCACAAGCAGAGCAACCTGGACTCTGATAACACCTGAGCAGCGCCGCAGGCTGACGGACGCCGCAGGCTGACAGACGCCGCAGGCTGACGGACGCCGCAGGCTGACGGACGCCGCAGGCTGACGGACGCCGCAGGCTGACGGACGCCGCAGGCCGTAAACCAGGCAGAAGGAAGAACTCAGCACTGAGAGCTGAACATGATCACACCTTTCTATTGGCCAACATTTCTGAAAAAATCATTTTTTAAAATTGGTCTTAAATAATATTCTAATTTTCTGAGATACTGAATTTGGGGTTTTCATTAATTGAGTTCTAATCATCAACATTAAAACAAATAAACATTTGAAATATATGAGTCTGTGTGAATTAATAGATATGATATTGAATGGAATTACTGTACTGACATAAATAAACCTTTTTCATGATATTTCATGATGTTCTAATTTTATGACCAGCAGCTGTACATATGTTAGAACTGAAATATTTTTTGGGGAAAATGCTTTGAAATGAGATTTGTTGTGAATTGGTACTATAGAAATAAATTCAATTCAAAACAGAGTTAAATTATTTATGAACAACAACAACAACAACAACAACAACAACAACAATAATAATAATAATAATAATAATAATAGGCTCCCAGCACCTCCCTGTTTTAGTCCTTCTGAATTCCAGTTGGGGCCTCTGAGTGGGGTCTTCTCCTCTTCCTCTTTCCTGCACTGGAATATGGTGATGAGGTGGGTGGACTTATTCTCTCACTAAAATGAATTAATAATTATGTTTATGTAACAACTAAAAACAACTTCAAACGCTGATCATGCTGAAGAATAATTAAACACATAGACAAATGTGTTCACACACACACACACACACACACACATATATATATATATATATATATATATATATATATATATATATATATATATATATATATATATATGTGTGTGTGTGTGTGTGTGTGTATAATTAATATTATTATATATATTATATATTATAATATAATATTTATATATATGTATGTGTGTGTTTGTTTAATATATATATATTTTTTTACAGGAAATAAAAACACTGAGGTTTTTTTCTATGCTTATAATTTAAATGCCTTCATTCTGATTAAAGCAGAACAGAAGTCAGATTGCCTGTTTGCGCACAAACTTGGCGAATGAAACTGATTCTGGTTCCGATTCTGGTCTTCATTGAACTCGTCTCCTGTCTCGCAGAGAGGAACAAATACTTTGGTCGTGTTTCCAGTCGGAACAGGATTCAGGCTGTCCCCGGAAGAGCCTGTGTGAGATGGCGGTCGGTACTCGGACCGTTTGGTAGTTTTTGGGTTTTTTAGCTCTTCAGCCGAACCGAACCGTCTGCCTTACGGGAGCCTGAGTTGAGGCCGCTATGGAGGGGGGTAAACCGAGCCTGACGCTGGTCTACCAGGCGGTCCAGGCCCTGTACCACGACCCGGATCCGTCCGGGAAGGAACGAGCCTCGCTGTGGCTCGGAGAGTTGCAGAGATCGGTGAGAGCCCTGGGGAATGGTTCCGTTTGGGTCTGGCGAGGGTTTGGTTCGGGTTTAATGAGTTACCTGAGGGGGAAGAGGACAGGTGTGGCAAGCTGCGCAGTCTCAGAGGAGCTCCTGTTCCTGTTAGCATGGTGGCTAAGCTAACGGAATGAATGGATCAAAACAGAAAGAGAACCGGTCATTTTTTCACTTTATCCGGCATTTAAAGGGCGAAACTTAAATCAGATCAGTTCAATAAATAACTAATAATCAGTTTTATGATTAAAATGTTTGATTCTATGCGGAAGCAGCAGATTAATTCCCAGCAGGCCTGGTGCTGCTGTGACTGACAGCTCAGCCAGACTCCAGCCAGAATCGGCAGGATTTACCTGAAAGTGCTTCCGGATCACCTGTAGAAGGTCTAAGACCAGATCCAGAGATTCGGGGGAGAAAGTGGGTCAGGGTGCTTGAACTCGGTTCGGCATTCAGAACGGTTTCCTTAGTAATAGTGTCTGTAGTTGAAGGTGAAGCCTGCTGTCATGGTTCCCCTGTAGACCCGGTCCAGGAGGAAACGTCCTGCTGATCATGAAGGTGTTCAGGAAAACTCTAGAAGTTAAAAGTCTTTAGCTCCATGTCTGCTGCTCTCTCACATCCTGGAGAACAGCTCCAGATTCTCCTTTGCATTCAAAATGTGTCAGGTCTGACCTCCTGACCTGGGGAGGAGGTCCGGGGTCACAGAGGACTTCTGTAGCAGATCAGCCTCGACCCGGTTCTGATGGACCATCTGGCCCGGTTCTGTTCTGCTAAACAATGAACAGCTGGGCCGGTCCATGCTTAAGCCCCGACCCCTGCGGCTCAGTGACGTAACTTCCTGTCCTGTGCAGATGTTTGCCTGGGAGATCTCGGACCAGCTGCTGCAGCTGAAGCAGGACGTGGAGTCGTGTTACTTCGCTGCTCAGACCATGAAGATGAAGATCCAGACTTCCTTCTACGAGCTTCCTCCAGAGACCCACAATGCACTGCGGGACTCCCTGCTGACCCACATCCAGAACCTCAAAGACCTGTCGCCCATCATCGTCACTCAGGTAAGCCCCACCCACAGGAGGGCGGAGCCGCTGACACAGAGAGTAGTAGGAGAAAGCAGCAGGTTTGTTATTAAGGCTTTCTATGTGACAATCTGGGATTATAATCTGGATTATCAGGAAGCTGTGAATCCAAACAGCAGAAATCTGATCTGGTTCTGGTTGTCATCAGAACTCTGCTGCAGTGTTTTGGATCAGCTGAAGGATCTTAAGTGAAGAGTTCAGCCTGAGGCAACAGATCGATGGATTAGGTTATAGTTTATCAGGAAGTTTATCATTTATGCAAGATTCGAGAGATTAAAGGAGGAAACCAACTTGTTTCCTGTGGAATTAAATGACATCCTGGTTAAAAGCTTCATCACTGGAGGATCATTTGATCCCGATCAATAATCAACTGATCAAGTTCTGATCCAAAAACAAAAACTTCTGTCATTAAGGACTTAACGTCCTGTAATCTACTGCAATAGTCTGGATTACAGAGGAATCTGAGCATCATCAGTTTGTGATGTGGTTTCCTGTAGCAGTCTGTGTTACGGCGCCTCTGACTGAAGCCTGATGGGAGGACGGCACCATTCCAGGATTTGATGTAAAATCGATTCTCTGTGACATTATTTCAAATGTTCAGCTTTATCAGTGGTTCTGGTCAGCCCGGTTCTGACTCAGTCCTGGCCCAGTCCAGGCCCGGTTATGGCCCAGGTCTGACCCGGTCCTGTCTTGCAGCTGGCCCTGGCCATCGCTGACCTCGCTCTGCAGATGGCGTCCTGGAAGGGCTGCGTTCACACGCTCATAGAGAAGTAGGAACGCTCGCCGTCTCGCCGCTCTGTGTTTGTGCCGCCCGGCCGACCTTTGACCCAGCCGTGTGGCTCCGCCCCCTCAGGTACAACGAGGACGCGGGCTCCATGCCGTTCCTCATCGAGATCCTGACGGTCCTGCCGGAGGAAGTTCACAGCCGGTCGCTGCGGATCGGCGCCAACCGCCGCACCGAGATCATCGAGGACCTGGCCTTCTACTCCAACACCGTGATCGCCCTGCTGGTAGGGACACACGTCCTCTGGCTGTCCAGTCACTAGGGGGCGCCTGATCTGTCTCTGCCGGTACCTCTGTCCTCCACGTGTCTCCCTAACGTCCCTGTCCCCCTGGCCCACCCCGTCCCCAGACGTCCTGCGTGGAGAAGGCAGGCGGCGATGAGAAGATGCTCATCAAGGTGTTCCGTTGCCTGGGCAGTTGGTTCAACCTGGGCGTCCTGGACAGCAACTTCATGGCCAGCAACCAGCTGCTGATGGTCCTGTTCCAGATCCTGGTGAGTCCCGGTTCTGGCCCCGGTCCCGGTCCAGGGCCCCAGACTCTAACTGGTTCCGCTCCGTGTCCCAGCAGAGGGACGAGACGTCCACCAACCTGCATGAGGCGGCGTCGGACTGCGTGTGCTCGGCGCTGTACGCCATCGAGAGCGTGGACACCAACGTGGCTCTGGCGCTGCAGCTGTTCCAGGGCGTGCTGACGCTGGAGACGGCCTACCACATGGCCGTGGCCCGCGAGGACCTGGACAAGTAAGGTTCCGGCCGGCCCGGCGGCGGCCCGGGGACCGGTCGCCGCAGTAACGGCCGCTCTGTGTCCACAGGGTGCTGAACTACTGCCGGATCTTCACGGAGCTCTGCGAGACGTTCCTGGAGACGACGGTCCGAACGCCGGGTCAGGGCATGGGCGACCTGAGGACGCTGGAGCTGCTGCTGATCTGCGCCGGACACCCGCAGTACGAGGTACCGGAACCGGACCGGGCCGGTTAGAGTTACCGGCTAATCCTGATCTGATTCGGGCAGTAAACTCATCAGGGGTCATAGGTCGCCTTCAATTGGCAGGCAGGAAGGCAGACATTGGGTCAGCAGAGGTCAGTAGGTGTCAGCAGGGTGACGCGGCGCTCTGACTATAGACTTTAGTATAACTGATTATAAATCACTCGATAGATTAAAGATCTGCTGATACCAGACCGCTCAGGTCTGCTGGTTCCGGTTCCGGTTCTGGTTCATAGAAACGGCATCCAGCTTCTATGCCCTGCAGATCTGGAACAAACTTTCAGAAAACTGCAAATCTGCTGAAACCCTGAGCTCCTTTAAGTCAGTGGATCTGATGGCTATTCTTCACTTCGCGATGTTTTTACTGAAACGTTCTGAGAAACTGGACCGACTGGGTTCTGGTTCTGGCAGGGTTCTGCAGCCTGAACTAATCCAGGTCAGAACCTGTTGGGGTCTGAAGGAACAGTACCGGTCCAAACTGGCTTATCGACAGAACCTTCTGCGTGGAGGTCCAGTTGGCGTGGTTCTGACCCGGTTCTGTCTGCAGGTTGTGGAGATCTCCTTTAACTTCTGGTACCGCCTGGGCGAGCATCTCTACAAGATCAACGACGCCAACCTGCATGGCGTTTTCCGGCCGTACATCCAGCGGCTGCTGCACTGCCTGGCCCGCCACTGCCAGCTCGACCCGGACCACGTAAGGCTCCGGGACCGGCTTGCTCCGACCCGGTTCTGGCCCGGTTCTGACCCAGTTCCGCTTCGCTCCACAGGAGGGAATTCCGGAAGAAACAGACGACTTTGGGGAGTTCAGGATGAGAGTATCGGACCTGGTGAAGGACGTGATCTTCTTGGTCGGCTCCATGGAGTGCTTCTCTCAGGTACCACAGGAACCTCGGCCCGGTTCCGGCCCGGTTTGGCTTCCTGCTGACGGCGCGTTCTGTCTTCCAGCTGTACTCCACCCTGAAGGACGGGAACCCGCCCTGGGAGGTGACGGAGGCCGTCCTCTTCATCATGGCTTCCATCGCCAAGAGCGTCGACCCGTGAGTACCGCTGCCGAGCAGAACCGAGTCAGTACCAGGCCCAGAGCACTGACGCCGCCTGTTTGCAGGGAGAACAACCCGACGGTGGCCGAGGTGCTGCAGCAGGTGGTGCTGCTGCCGGAGAGCGTGCACATGGCTGTGCGCTACACCAGCATCGAGCTGGTGGGGGAGATGAGCGAGGTGGTGGACCGGAACCCGCACTTCCTGGGTAGGTGGACCGGTCCGGGCTCGCTGGCTCCAACCGGCCGACGGTTCTGATCCGGCTCTGTGTTCTGCAGACCCGGTTCTGAACTACCTGATGAAGGGCCTGAGGGAGAAGCCGCTGGCGTCGGCGGCGGCCAAGGCCATCCACAACATCTGCTCGGTCTGCCGCGACCACATGGCCCAGCACTTCCAGGGGCTGCTGGACATCGCCCGCTCCCTCGACTCCTTCGCCCTGTCCACCGAGGCCGCCGTGGGCCTCCTCAAAGGTAACGGGTCAGAACCGGGTCAGAAGGTTCTGACCTTGCTGTAGGAAGAATCTCAGCTACGGCTAAAACCATTAATCGATTATCAAACAATTAATTTAGTCATTGATTAATCGTTAACTGGCTGCAGCGTGATGTCACAGGTTAAGCCCCGCCCCCGTCTCTCTACTGGAGGAGGGTAGTTGGTTACTGGCGCTAGTTGGTTTTAGCTGGCCCAGAACGCTCTAAACCCCACAGGTTTTCAGCGCGATGCTAACTGGGTTCTAGAGAACAGCCAGGGAAACCAGTTCAGGTATGCTAGCTTGACTTTGACAACCATAACATGTAGACGTGCTGCTGGATTCAGTGAGTTTTAAGTTTAGGAAAAAAGGAACCCACTCCCCAAGTCTGACAGATCATCAGTAGATCAGGAGTTTAAGTTAGCCAATTAGCTGATAGCTACCACAGCAGCAGCTAATCCACCACAGAATAAACCTCAAGCCTAAAAACAGGAACATGTAAATGGCTGAATATTTTCTTCTTTGTGTATGAAATGTTTGCGTGTTTTGACCCTGGTATTATTGCCGTTGTTGTTAATTGCTACGGCAACAAGTCTGTGTGTAGTGTAGCCGACACAGAGCGAGAAACAAGAAGATTTTTTTTTTCTTAACCTTATTAATCCCATAGGGAAACTGAGGTTATCTGTTGCTCACACATTAATTCACATCCACACAGCATTAAAATCGTACAGCTGGGGACACCCATAAAAGATACAATAATATAATAAATAAATACATGACCACTAAAACGAGGTCTAGTAAAAGTGCTTAAATATGTTAAAATACTAGTTACCCCGTCTCCCTCCCTTTCAGCATTATAAAGCCTAACGGCCCGTGGGACAAAGCAGTTTTTAATCCTCTCGGTGGAACAGCCCAGTGAGAGGAACCAGTCCCTGAAGGGGCTCCTCTGGTTGGAGAAAACAGCGTACAGAGGACGGCTGGTGTTCTCCAGGACTAGCCTGGGTTTAGACGGTGTCCCCTGTTCCACCACCGTCTCCACAGACTCTGGGCCCACACCGACCGCGGAGCCAGCTCTGCAGATGAGGCGGCTCGGTCTCTGTGTGTCTCTCTTCCTTGCATTGCCCCCCCAACAAACGATTGCATAGAATATAATGGACTTATAAAACATGTACAGGAGCTTAGAGCACACATTGAAGGAGGCCAATCTCCTCAAAAAGTACATTCTACTCTGTTCTTTTAGTTTTTAGACTAAAAGCAGAGGTCTGCGGGCTTTTTAGAATTTAGTTATTCTTCACCAGTTTTTCTGCGTTATTTTTCCCTCTGCTGTGGCGCTGCGCTGAATTAATAACTGCTACATCTCCAAAAACACATTCATATAAATATTTAGCATTTAGCTCTACTGGCTGTTTTAGCTTCACCTGGTTCACATCAATCTTTGATCAGAAATAATCGGCTGTGTTCCTGATTTTTAGCCAATTGGTTTTTATATTTAAAAGTTGAATTATTTAGTGTTTTTCATATTAAGTTTCATTCAGCAGAATGTGACATTTTTTCCAATTAATTTTCAGAATAATAAAACAGAATCGTTCTTTAATGTCCCAAAGCTTCCTGGGTGGGTCCAATAGAACTTTTATTTTGAGCAGCAGAACCTCATGAATCAGCTGGGTTCTGTTCAGGTAGAACCGGGTCCGGTCTGGGGTCTGCGTCTCCTTCTGGAGCCCGGCCCAGTTCCGCTTCTGATGAGCTGAAATCGCGTTGCCGTGGCGACGCAGCGATATTGCCTCGTAGTCGGCTCTGAAGGGAATCGGAACCAGCTAGGTTTGAACCCGGAACCTCCAGCAGCTCTGGTTTAGGGACCGATTGGACCTGCCGGTTCTGGCCGGTCCGGCTGTGACTCTGACCGTTACCTGTGCAGGTACGGCACTGGTTCTGGCCCGGCTGCCTCTGGAGAAGATCGCGGAGTGCCTCAGCGACCTGTGCGCCGTTCAGGTTCTGGCTTTGAAGAAGGTGAGTGCGCTTCAGGTCGGGCCGGCGCCGCCGAGCCGGAACCGGTCCGACTGGGTTCTGTCCCCGCAGCTGCTGGCGGAGCGGTCCAGGAACGGGAAGTCGGCCGACCCGACGGCGTGGCTGGACCGACTGGCCGTCATCTTCAGGTGAGTGGAGCCGCAGGAAGATTCCTGCCGCCGCCACAGACAGTGAACGCATCGTCTCGTCCTCAGACACACGAACCCCATCGTGGAGAACGGCCAGACGCACCCGTGCCAGAAGGTGATCCAGGAGGTGAGGCACCGCTCACCTAGACTTTACCTGTCCCAGCCTGTCCCAACCTGTCCCCCTGTCCCCCCAGATCTGGCCCGTCCTGTCGGAGACGCTCAACGCCCACCAGGCTGATAATCGCATCGTGGAGCGTTGCTGCCGCTGCCTGCGCTTCGCCGTGCGCTGCGTCGGGAAAGGCTCCGCCTCCCTGCTGCAGCCGCTCGTCACTCAGGTGAGTCGCCGTCGGAACGGGGTCTGCGGGTGACCGTTGCCGTGGCGATGCTGACGGGGCGCTCATGTCCTTCAGATGGTGAGCGTCTACCAGGTGTACCCGCACTCCTGCTTCCTGTACCTGGGCAGCATCCTGGTGGACGAGTACGGCATGGAGGAGGGCTGCAGGCAGGGGCTGCTGGACATGCTGCAGGTAAGCCGCCCTCACCCGATCTAGGCCACGCCCCCTGCCGGGCTGATGACCAGCAGCCGCTGTGTGTCCCGCAGGCGCTGTGTATGCCCACCTTCCAGCTGCTGGAGCAGCCCAACAGCCTGAGGAACCACCCGGACACCGTGGACGACCTGTTCAGACTGGCCACCAGGTGAGCTCAACTGGCTTCCTATTGGCTGCACATGTTCACCGTAAACTGCTAAAACGTCACAACAGGCCAGAACTCAGAAAACTAGCAACAGATTGAAACATGAAGCAGCAGAACCAGAGCAGCATCTCAGCGGGTCGGTGAAGGTTCTGAAGCGTCTCAGAGCTTCTCAATGAACTTTTGGACGTATAAATTTACCGTCGCATGATGATCATTGAGACATGGTGGACAGACATCAGAGCGCCGTCCCACTGTCCTCTCTGTCCCCAGGTTCGTCCAGAGGAGTCCCGTCACGTTGCTAGGCAGCAGCATCGTGGTCCACATCATCCAGTGCGCCATCGCCGCCACATCGCTCGACCACCGGGACGCCAACTGCAGCGTCATGAAGTTCATCCGAGACCTGATCCACACCGGAGTCGGCAACGACGTGAGTCGGAACCAGAACCGGGCCGGAGGCTCCAGGAGGAGCCGGTGGTGCCGTTCACTGGGTTCATCTCTCTCTCTCTTTTTCTCTCTCTCTCTCGCCCCCAGCATGAGGAGGACTTTGCGCTGCGGAAGCGTCTGATTGGTCAGGCCATGGAGCAGAACGGCCAGCAGCTCATCAACCAGCTGCTGCACTCCTGCTGCTTCTGCCTGCCGCCGTACACGCTGCCCGACGTGGCCGAGGTCCTCTGGGAGGTCATGCTGTTCGACCGACCCGTGAGTCCTGCCGGTTCTGGTTCCGGTCTGGTTCCGGAGCCGCGGCTCACTCCGCTCCTCTGTTCCAGATGTTCTGCCGCTGGCTGGAGAACGCGCTGAAGGGGTTGCCGAAGCAGACGGCGGGCGGCGCCTTGACCGTCACCCACAAGCAGCTGACCGAGTTCCACAAGCAGGTGACCAGGTGAGTCCGGCGGGTCGGAACCGGGCTGCACTGAGGCTGGGTGATTGATTTCACTTTTAGAAAATCAGAATGTTTTTCCACCAATCACCTCCTTGGGTTTCAGTGATGTCATGGAGCCCAAGGCGGCCATCTTGTTTGACTTTATGATGGAGTATTAGGGCTAGGCTACGATTTATATTTTCAATTAAGAGGATAAAATAGGAATATTAAGATGAGGAATGCTCTTGAGTTTATGTAGAAGAAACTGAGCTGCTCACATCAGATGCTTATTTTATGGTTTTATTCATAAATAAAAATGGGAATTCAGAATAAACATTTTCTAACCCTGGGCTGATCATTCAGGAGGTGGACTGAAAGAAAATCCACTGTCAGTTGTAATTTCTTTTTTTTAATTGATATAAAAAAATCAGGTTTTATTTTCATCCACGTCGCCCAGCCTCCGTTCCTCTCATGATGTTAGCCGCTGCTACTTCCTGTTGGTTCTGTGGTTGCCATGCCGACAGCGAACTGAAGAGTTTGTGTTGGATCCCAGTTCATGTTCTGACCCGATCAGCCTCCGGCGAAGGCGTCGGGATGACTCATCGTGAGGCGTTCAGGGGCCATCAGCTCGTGTTGGGACCGGCCCAGCGGAGGGCGGGGCGCTGCTGGATCAGAACCCGATCAGTACCGGCGGGAGCGGGTCCAGACTTGCCCTGCCCTGAGACCAGAAGGCCTTCATGTGTGTGTTTCTCTTTCAGTGCTGAGGAGTGCAAGCAGGTGTGCTGGGCCATCAGAGAGTTCACCAGGCTGTACCGGTAGCTGCAGCTTCTCATGACACCAGGTACGCACTGGGAATGCTGGGAGCCCTTCACCACAGATCAGCTGGTTAGCTTCCTGCTACCTTCTGTAGATTACACACAGTCAGAATCAGAAGGAGCTTCCAAGTTTCACCTCAAGGCCCCTTCCAGAACCGACCCGGTACATAACGTGACTCCATAGACCCCCGTTAGCTAGGTAGCGGTTAACGTTAGCCTGATGAGCCGGCGGTGTTTCCAGGTGGGTTATAGAAAGGGCCCTGAGATCTTTGGTGCTATTTATAAACACTATGTTACTGAATTAAACCAGAATCTCTTTATTGTTTGCAGAACAAAATTTAATTTCAGCCAAACACAAACAAGGGAGACGTTACCTGCTCAAACGATTCTTTATCTCAAGATATTTGCTGTAGAAACAAGAACAAAATACTTAGTTTGTGTTTTTACAGTGTGGTTTCATAGAAAGTGTCCTGGGATGACTGATGAAGAGCTGGAACCGCTCCTCTTCCTCCTCCTCTTCCTCAGGTTAAATCTTTAGTTGACCAACATTCAGAGGTGACGGCAAAAAGCTGCGACTGCAGACGAGGAAGACGGAGGGACTTTGAATGTGAAACGGGACTCTGTGACCCGACGGAGGAGAGACAGACGGAGCCCACCCCCCCCAGCTCACCTGCAGCAGGTGGTTCTGGGTGGGCGGGGTCAGGACCGGTTCCTGCTGGACCCTCGGAGGCGATTAATCAGGACGTGCCTGCTCAACTGTTTTTAAGAGATTTATTTTTGGGACTTTGGTCAAGATGTTTCTGTCCGTGCCAAAAAACAGAGCCAAAAAATTTCCCATGATGCTGTGGGCCGCATGGCGGAACGCTGGAGGATTTGGCGTCACCTTTGACCTTTTATCTTTGGTTTATTTTAGTTGTTTTTCCATGAATGGAAACAGAGAGGACTGTGGGTAATGAGGCGGACTGACACCATGACATCAGTGGTGATGTAGCCTTGCTGTAAACAATAAAACAGCTGAAAACACTCTGCTTCTTCTTCTGTGGTTTTACAAAGGGAGACACACTGGGACCAGTCTAACCAGTAACACCTGAGCTCAGGTGTTTCTGTAACCTGACCCCACCTGATGAAGGGTGAGGTCATCCTCACCTGAGACTGGGAGTTCTGGTTAGACTGGTTCCTGCTGCAGGGCCCTGTCCGTCCTCCGGGCGGCGCCAGAGAGCAAACTGAAACAATCAATGACAAAAATGCAAATTTGGTTGTGATGGACCAGCAGCAGAATACTGCAGCAATTCTGACCCGGACACATGCTGGTACCGGACTTGCCAGACGGAAATCGTTTAATTGGGTCCAACTGATTTGGTTCTAGAAGAGTTCCTGAACCGCTAAAGAATTCCCCACAAACCAGAACCATGTTTCTGTCTCTGGTTTGGGTCGCACTGACCAACCGACTACCGGTACCAAACTACCTGGAACTGTGATGTGCGGGTTCTGTGTGGACAGGCCCGGTTCAGAAGCCGGGTCTGGATTCCGTCAGAACCAGAACCTGTAGCAGCCAAAGTCCAAATAAAAACCTTCAGGAAGGAACCAGAACCTTCTGGGTCAGCACGTGGGACCGGGTAGGCAAGTAGAACCCAGACTGAGAGTTTGGAGGTTTTCAGAACCAAATGCCTGGACCTTTAGACAGCAAAGCAGAAAACCGTTCTGGTCCAACGACCCAACACTTTGTGATGTCGCAGAGGTTGAACCCCAGGATTCTGGTCCAGGTTCTGGTCTCAGCTGGTCCCCATGGAGAACCCAGTAGAGGCCTCTAGAGAGCTGGTGGGTGCCCAGGGCCCGGTTGGACCCAGTTGGTTCTGGAGCAGCCGCTGCAGCTCCTTGAACTGCTCCACCGTCTCGTCCTTGACGTCCGGGTTGGAGATCTGCAGCCGGATGCTGTCGGTGGACCAGGCCAGCTCTCCGGAGAACATCTCCGTCAGGATCCGGGCCACCACCGGAACCACCTGCACAGCAACAGAACCTTTACAACTCGCACCAGCAGAACCCGGGTCGACGTGACCATCGGCCACCCACCTGGACCATGATGAGCTTCTTCTCTTTGGGCTTCCTGTCCGGCCAGTCCTCTCCGAAGCAGAAGAAGACTTCGAATGGCGGCGGGTTGGTGGCCTCGCCCTTCTGGAACGAGATGAGCCCTGTGGACCAGAACCGCTGTTAGAACCAAACCGTCGCTAGAACTGAATCCCAGAATACGTTCCCTAAACAGAATAGCCTACAGCAGGGCTGCTCAAGTCCAGTCCTCGAGAGCTACCGTCCTGCAACTTTTAGAAGCATCCTTACTCCAACAGACCGGGATCGGTTCTGAACAGACCTGCTACCGAGCCGTTCATTTGATTCAGGTGGGTTGGAGCAGGGAAGCATCTGAACGCTGCAGGACGGTTGCTCTGGAGGACTGGACTTGAGCAGCCCTGGCCTCCAGGAACCCAAAGAACCGGGTCAGAAGACAAACCTTGCAGGAAGTCGTTCAGGCTGAACACCCGGATCCTCCTCTCCCGCTCCATGGGGTTGGGTGGACCCAGTTCTGGCATTCCCGGGCCAGACCAAAATACCTTGCACTGACAGAGGCGGATGGCATAGATGTCCTGCTGCTGGATCTCCAGGATCAGACCGCGGTCCATCACGTCCAGCAGAGCGTCCGTGTAGAATCGCTGCTTCTGGTTCTGGATCTCCACTGTTCCCGGGAACAGAACCTGCTGCAGACTGACTGGACCGAACAGGTCCACCTGCTCCGGCGTCGGTTCCAGGTGGCCGTAGTAGACCCGGCAGCCCTGGGGGTTGCTAACTGTCAGGGAGCCCATGGCCCGGCCCCGGTACCAAAACTTCAGGTCCAGATCTGTTACTGCAGAACCAAGACAGGAGAGGCCTTGGTTAGCGGGTGATGACCCATGGAGGGAATAATGGCGCCGTCTCTTGGTTCAGTAACAAGTAATCTAATTACTTATTCTGCAGCTAGAGAGCTAAAGCTGTGACCCAAAGCTGAGGGAGGACAGCAGCACCGAGTTCAATTAGTGGCAGTGGCAACTGTGTGTATTATGATAATGTATTATTGCTGTCCTTTTTTAAAAAATAATTGATTTACTTGAAAAAAATATCATGTTCAATCAGTGGCAACTACCACTATCTGGAACTGCCACTTCCCTTTCAGTAAATGTCAGAATATTACAGATCTTACACGGTTTAATAATAACACAATACACATAATTTAAAAAATAATTATTAACTAACACGTCTTCTAAAAACTGGGGTCGGCAGTAACTGCCTTAGCAGGTCTGGCGCGCTAGTGCTAGGTGATCTCTGCTGCTGATTGGCTGAGGAAAACTAAAAGAGTCGCTGTAAACCAATCAAAGGCAGAGTTGGGCGGGCCTTCGAGCAGTGAGCGGAAAGCAAATAAACGCAGATGCGGTAGAACCAGCTGCGGAGCGGGCAAGCTAAGCTAAGCTAAACTAAATTGAGCCAAGCTAAGCTAAGCTGAGGTAAGCTAAACTAACCTAAGCACAGATCAATCTACATGTGAAAGAAACGCTGTTCTTTATATCAGTTATAAGAAACTTTGAGCTCATGAACCAACTAACCCTAACCCTAACCCAACTAAGCTAGTAACCAGGAAGGCTGTTGATGCTAGCAGGTGAGGCTAATATCATTAGCTCGCTGTTTATAAATGGCGACGCTGCCCATCAGGCTAAGCTTGGTTTTACTGATCGTTTCTTTTCCTTTCAGTGTTCATTTGATTCAGTTTTAGTTCAGCATAAATGATGAAGATGGGATCCAAAAGTAGCTAATATAGTTTCTTTAAAAGCAACTTGTCCTGCACTGGACCTGTTTCAGAGTTCGAGAGGAACATGGGTCTGATCAGAACCCAGTTGGGATCACATGACCCGGTAGAACCTCCACCCTGGTCCAGATGGTGGTTCTGGTCAGGTTCTGGACCCATCTAACTTTGCAGGGTTAGGGTTAACCACAATTTGAGGGGATGATGACGGGTCAGTAGAACCGGTTCTGGGTCTCTGATCAAGTCCAGAATCACCTGTTCCTCCTCCATAAGATTTTAGCACTGGTTCTGTCCCGAGCCACTGCAGAACCTTTTGGTCCTGGACCAGCAGTCCTCTCGGAAACCAGGAGGTCTGATTAGTTTGGACCTGTTGAGTACTAGCAGACCGACTCAGCAGAGGAACCAGAACTGGACCGGACTCACGTGGGACGCTGCTCAGCAGGTCGTACTTGCAGGGCTGCTGGTTCTGATGGTCCGACTGGTTCTGGACGGACTCCATGCTGCTGGCCTCCATGGATTCTGGCAGAGTAGAGGACAGCGGGTTCAGGTTCTGGAGTCCGGCCGGGTCGAAGCTACTCAGGTCCGCCATTGAACCCCGAGGCTGGAGGTCAGAGGTCAGGGGCAGCAGCGGCATCGAGATCACCTGGGTCGACCCGAAGGGCGGAAAAGAGGCGGGCTCGATCCGAGGGTCTACAGGGACGGAACCGGGTCAGACTGGGTCAGGCTGTCAGTGGTTACCATAGAAACGCTGGAGAGGGACTTACTGATGGAGAGATCGGTGAGGTCCGGCATCTGGAAACGGTCAGGAGGAAAAACTGACAGGTCAGCTGGTTCTGGTTCTGATCTACTTTATCCAATTAGGTTCTGTTCACCTGGCTCTCATCCTCACCTCCTCATCGTCGTCCTCGGCTCCGTCTGAAACACAGAACCACATCAGAACATCGTCAAAACCGTCCCGCAGATTGGACCGGGACGGGTCCAGTCGGCTCACCTGCAGCGCCGGTTCCGTCGCAGACCTCGTAGATCTTGTAGGGACGGAGCGGCGTCTCCTTGGTTCCGTCGAACCTGAGCCGGAACTCACGGCTCTTGTTGAGCGCGCAGCGCAGGTTCGCCTTCCACTTGGCCGGGTCCGGTTCGTCCACACCCTCCTGGTACTTCCCGGTCTCCACGGCCCACGCCTGCAAGACAGGGACGGGTCAGAACCGGGTCAGGAGATGCAGCCGGTGCTGGATGGAGAGTTTCTGGGTCCAGATTCCAGGTTATGGTTCTGGTTTGCGGTGAAGCTACCAGAAAGAGGAAGCAGAGAAAGCGGAACCACGCTGAGCAGAACCGAAACCTGCAGCGGCAGGAAGTCCAACAGGAAGACTGAGGACATCTTCTGGCCCGGTCCCGACCCGGCCCAGTTCCTCTTTCATCCCCCCCCCCCCGCTGCTTAACGGACCCAGAGGAACCGAACCTTAAAGATGGTGTTCTCCTCCTCCGACATCGGCGTGTGGCGGGTCGCGTGTTTCCATGGGATCTGAAAGAGCCGCTGCTCCGAACCGAGCCGCTGCTCCGAACCGAGCCACTGCAGACCCGGATACCTGCCGCTGTTCACCTGGGCCAGCAGCCAGGGCTTCAGGCGGATCCGGCGTGGGTGGATGCTCATGGCAGAGCACTGGGAGCACTGGGACCTGTGGTTATTAGGACGAGTAGGCTTAAGGTTCTGGACGGAACCGCAGTCTGAGTCCAACTGGACCAGCATGGCTTCCTGGGGTCCGAACCGGTTCCTGAACTGGTCTGGGTTAAAGTTTTTCTGCAAATGATCCGACTCAGAAACCAGTTCGGAACCAGTCAGTCTGTCGCTGCAACGGATCTCGGATCACTCCGTTGATGATGGACTCACCTTGGCTGGGTACCTGGTTCCGGTTCTGCGCTCTTTTTGTGAAACAGTCGCGTGCTCCGAACCGAACCAACAACATACAACCGAACAGTTCGGCACCGGACCGGAGGGTACCGCCCGACAGAAAGTTCCTGGGAGTTTTTTAGCTGAAGAAAAGTGAGTCTGCATGAAAACTGCTTCCGCCCAAAGATGACGTTACTTTCGAAATAAAAGCTCCCGTAATACCGTTTTGTGTTTTGATCATAGATTATTAAGCTTTGCTTGAAGCAAAAAACACCTAAAGTTCATCTGAAGCTGGTTTTATTGAAGAAATAGTTTTTGTTGTATGAGTCGAACCGGCAGAACATTTTCAGTAAAGCAGGAATCCGTTAGCATGAGGTCCTGAGGCTTTTATTTTGAAATCGGGGTTGTAGTTGTCGGGGTGTGACGTGTACCTGCATGCTAGCTGACGTGTGGGTGTTTATCAGTAAATTTTTAGGTTCAGAACAGAACCAACCAGGACCCAGAACAGGGTACTGGAGTGTTCTGCAGGGTCAAACTGGACTCAGACGGTTTCCTGACATTCCCAGGGCCAGAGTTTCTGGATAACCCAGAAGTCTAAATGGACCTTCCCAGTGGTCCCAATAAGTCAAAGATGTTCTGTGGAACCCAGAATCAGAACCGGAACCAGTCCCAGTGGGTCAGCAGTGATTCACGGTGGTGACTGAGTAATGCTGTGGGAGCAGACAGATTCTGTCCTGCTGGTTGGACATTACTGGACCTTCAAACAACAACCCGACAGTATCTCCTGGTCCACCAAACCTGGTTCTGGTTCTGGTTTTGGTTCTGGTGAAGTCATCCTGACTGGAGCTGGTCTGGTTTTCTTCAAGCTGCTGATGTTTGGATGTTTATCTCCTGAATTTGTTTTTGATGTTGGAACTCCTCCTGGCCCAGAATGTTTACTGGAAGGAAAAACTGGAGACGGTTGGAAATGTTCCTGAGACTGCTGCAGGTCCTGAGTTGCCCTCTAGGATTCAGTGGTTCATCTGTGGACTGGAGGACAAACCGTTTTGGATGGTTCCACTTGAAGCCACTAGGTGGCAGTGTAGGACCAATCAGTTGCTTTAATAAACACAAATATTTCTTCTAAAGTTGATCTGGGCTGCAGCTGGTTCTGGTTCCGGTTTGGGTCTCAGTATCTCTTAGATAATCTAGTGTTCATAAACTCAGTTATTAGCTCAGATAATTCGGGTATAAACGACATAACTATATTACAGATTTGTTTCCTCAAATATTGGTTTTACATGTTGCTTCTAATCTTGTGTTTTGAAGATCTACTTAACTAATTAAAAAAATGAAATATGAAAGCTTCACTTTTATATTTTATAAATCTTTTACACTTTGGGTCAAAAAAACACTTCATCTTTTATTACTTTTAAAATATTTATGTTTTTCTGGCTACTGATCAGATTCATGAAGATCCAGTAGAAACATGAACAAAGTTCATTTGGAGTTCAACTGATGTTTTTATTCCCATCTGAAACGAGGGCCAGACCTTTGGTTCCTAGTGTCACCAGGGAGATTTAATCAGCAGAACTTCTCAGAAGATCCAATCAGAACCATACAGATGGAAAAAGGAAACAGGATTTCATTCTGTTATTTGCGTTTGTCTCCACCTCAGGATGCAGGGCACAGAGCCAGCTCGCTTGGGTCCCCTGGTGGTCGCTCTGCTCACTACTGCAGGTACAGTTAAAGTCTCAGGGGAAAATCTTCCTGTTTTTGTACCACAATGTTTTTTTACACATAAATTAAACATGTTTTTATTCATAAGTAATTTCTGAAGGCATTTTTCATTCAAAGTACTAAAAACAAAGAGAGTATGAGTTTAAATCTGCCCATCAATCACACATTGCGTGTCCCAGGCAGTCTTAATCTGTGATTGACTGGAACAATCTTTCAAGTGTCCTCCTTTGATTGGTCAATGTTAATGTCCTCGTCACTCTGGGGCATCCCAGCATGGACCTGCAGGCCTGCAGTGACGTCAGGTGACCTCGCCCAGCCGGACGCCACACCTGCAGGTTTCTCTACCACGACGAACATATCCGTCTGGAAGCGGCAGCGGCCTGCCGGATCGCTGAGAGAGACCTCCGAGGATGGAGACTGAGGTCTGGACCTGCTGTCTGCTGCTGAGGAGGAGGAAGTTGGAGGAGGAAGAGACTGCCTACGGATGTAGAGACCCTGTCTGCCGTGGAAGCTGCCTGACCGCAAGGAGGCTTGGCGACGGAGAGCCTCGTCCATGAAGCCTGGAGACCTGGAACTCACCTGAAGGTTAGAGAAGAACCGCAGAGGATCAGTCTGAGGACGAAGAAACATCACCAGCATCCTCCTGCTGGGGACATCATGGCTACAGGGTACCATCATGTCCTCAAATGAAGGGAGATATCTCCCTACAGCTGGGACATTCTGCAGATGAAGTCATCAGTGGTGCATCATCCTCCTGGTTGGAGGATGAATGGAAGCTGAAGAGGAAAAGGGGAACCCAAAGCTGACCTTTGACCTCTCCAACACCCAGACTCCAGTGTTGGTGCTCAGCAGTTAGCGGGTCTGTGGTACCAAAATCGGTGTGGGTCGGTTTTCACCGTTAACACTAGGTTGATCAGAACCGTTTGCTGACCCTCTTGTAGACTGGAGCAGTGGTTCAGAGACGTCTCCATCGTCTGTTTTATGGTACTCCCGGATCTTCTAAAGGTTCTGAATCTTTTTCATAGTCAATGTTTGTTTGCCAATCAGCTGCTGCAGATCATTCATCTTAAATGGTTCTGTTAGATCATTTAAGATGGTCCAACAGAACCCAACAGAATCTGGCGGACCAGGGTTCTGAGGTTCCTCACGGGGTGATGGTGATAGGAGTTTGCCCGGTAGTCAGTGCGTCGGTGATTTGATGATGTTCACCCATCTTGCCTGCTGATGGGTGAGCAGGGCCCAATAGGTGTCGTTGTTGTATTGCAGCCTTGCTTCTGTCAGGCTGGCCCAGAGCAGCTGTGGCTACCATCCAGTAGCTTTCCACCATCAAATAGTGAATGACTGACTGTAGTGTGAAGCGCTTTGGAGTCCTCTGGACTTGACAAAGTGCTTTACAAGTACCGGCCATTTCCCATTTACAACCATCATGTAAACATCTGGTGTGAAGGTTGGACTGTCAGCTTCGTCTGGTTTCACTTCCTCTTCAGGAAATGTGTCGTCTTCTGCTCCCTGACGCTGCAGCCGCTTTTCCACAGCTCTTTGCTGTCAGGACAACCAGCTTTGTTCCCAAAGCTCTTCGAAACAAAAATATCTCAGTGAATTCAGTAGAACTCGGTTATTTGATCTTCACCTTATGGTGCTGTAAGGTTGTGGTGGCTGGCAGGACATCAGCTTCCTGCGGCCGGCGCCTTCGCACGAATCGAAGCAGCAGAAACAGGAAGGCTGACAGAAATGTCAGCAGAATCAGCGCTGCGATTCCTCCTGCCAACCTGCTGTCCACATCCCCAAATAGCTGTTGCTCTGTGAACGCACCATGAGGCACTGGAACAGAAGGAACGTGTCAGTAAACGCACCATGAGACACCAACAGAACAAGTTGCACCAGAACGCCAGTGAGTAAGCACACCGGCAGGCTCCCAGACTGTTCTCACCTGCCTGTCCTCGTTGCAGGACTTCAATGTCCACTGAAGCTGAAGCTTCTTCTCCTGATTCTTCATCCCTGGCAACAACCTGGAAGTCAACATTCAGAGCATTAACCGTGTGAGAACGTGTGAGCTCCAGAACAGAGAAACTAAAAGCTCAGCAGGTCGAGGCGAGGAGCGTGGTTCGATTCAGCACCGTTTAGTAGAGGAGCTCAAAGGAAAGAGAAGAGAACTTGACAGTTTTGTATCAGAAGAAAGTGAAATTTGATCAGATTCCTTTATCTAAAGCTCGTGGAAAAAGTTGCCAGTCCAACAACACGGTTCAGAATATTTCAGGCAGAGCTGAGCAGCAGAGAGACCAGCTGCTGCCTCGTCTCTATCAGGTTTCCTTCATTATTATTGTAATGTTTCAGGAGCAACTCAGATAAAAACTGATTTATAAACCTGGAGGGAAATGGGTCGAGGCAAAAGGTTCTGATTGTTGATTCTATCTTGCTTTGTGTTTCTGTGTTTGTAATGATGTAAAGCACTTTGAAATGCCTTGCTGCTGAAATGTGCTATACACATAAAATTTGATTGATTGATTGATTGGAGTGGTTCTGACAAAGATCCATAATTCAGCTTGTTAACCTGTTTAGATGCTGTGCTGGTTCTGATCAGGTGGAACCAGATCCTGGTTCTGTTGGACCAACGGAGCGTTTATCCGCCTGTCAACGGTAGTCAATGAAGTTATCAGAGTTTGAATCCATGTCAGACAAATATACCGACCCGGTTCTGGTTCTGGTCAGAACCAGGATCTGGTTTGGGTTCTGAGTTTCTCCACAGGGGCTCCCTTAGTTTTCTGAGCTGTAACTGCAGAAACATTCCTCCACGGAGAGGTTTTCCCTCCACAGAACTTTGGTTCTGATCGGGTCGGTTTCCTCCAGAACCCGAGGACGGACTGGGAGACGTTGTGGAGTTCTCTGCAGTGTTCTGTGATGTTTTCAACCTGCAGCCCATGTGACTGACTGTCCTCCAGAGATAAAAGTGTGCTGATTGTCCTGCAGGTGGAGCTGGAGTGGATTCACGCTGGGAAGCTTTTAGTCTCCTGCTGCTTCTGCTGTTTGACTTTCTGCCTCCACATGAGAACCAGGAGATGGACCAAACATCACACCTCACTGGGTTTTCTAACATCAGTTCAGGTGTGATCGAACTCGCCTGCAGAATGTGTCTGTCAAAGGCCCTCAGCTGGTCCGTCCGGGCGATCAGAACCCCCTCCTGGGTCACCTGGTACAGTCGGGATGGCGGATGGAGGAAGAACCGGATGTTTGGGTTCACTCCCTGCTTTTGGACAGCAGTGATGAGTGGACAGGTGGGACTAAGGTGAGAGTACAGGAGGGCCTATATGCTTTCTTACATCAGAGAAATCCTGGTCAGATACCTGGACCTGCAACACCTGGTTCCCATAGGTGGAAACGATGGAGGCGGGGCTTGAGCTCTGGATGATGAAGCCTTTGAAGGTGGTTGTGTTAAAGACTGGCGGGAAGGAGTTCTCACTGAGAACCCTGACCACAACTGTGGCCACGCTGTACTTTAACCGGTCCTCTACCTGACACACCTGGACAGCAGCGGAAACGGCCTGATCAGAAACACGATAGGGAGACTGGAACAAAAAGTGAAGGAAGTGCTGCTGTTACCATGACGATGAGCGTGAAGTTTGCTCCTGGCTGACGCTCGTCTACAGCTCTGGTTAGCCTGATCTCACCTGTCCTGTTGTCCATCACAAACCTGTCATGATTGTCACCTGTGGGCTCCAAAACACACTTGGTCACTGCTGGTCAGCTTTTCAGAGCTGTCATGTTGAGATAATAACGCAGACTTCTGCTCACCTGACAGGATCGTATACATGAGAGGAGCATTGATGCCTCGATCGCCATCCCTGGCTCTGATTGGACCAGGAGAAAACTCCAGAACCGAGTCCTGAAAGGGGAAATTGGCACACCTGGAAACTCAGGCTGTGTTGGCAGCTAAACCAAAATAAAATTTCCGCCTGTGATCTTTCTGTCACAGGTTCTCCTCTTAGGCTCCAAATGTGCTCAAAGAAAACAAATGTTTAAAATGGTGTCTGCTGTAAAACGACCCCACCCATCTGTCTACCTGACAATATCTGGTTTGTCCAATCATGTTGCAAGGCTAAAACTGAGGCCTTCCTTTCCTCTCCAGAACCTCCTGGTGGGCCCTAATCTGCAGGGAGTTCTGGTTCTCCTCCTCGGAAACCTTGATAGGGGACATCACCGGATCTTTCTCTCCTCTGTCGGTGCTTTGGTTTAAACATCACATCCCAATCAATAAAACGGCCGGGTTCTGTTCTGGTCTTCATAGACCAACAGTCATTCCTTTACCAGAACCGGTGTTTTGGCTGCACCTGTTGCTGCTGTTTACCTGGTGTTTTTGTGTGATGTTGGCTGTGTAGATTGGGTTCATGCAGATCGGGACTCCTGGGGACACAGGTGTGCAGGGCAGGAAGTGAGGATACTGGTCGTCAACATCCTCAATGTTGATGGTGAGGACAGTGGAGATGTTGAACTTCTCCTCAGTGTTTGATTCCTTCAAACAGAACCGCCCACGGACTCTCATCATCATATTGACTACACATTGACACTTTGACTATAATGACGTCAAATCATCTGAATTTCTTCTTCATGTAGTGCAATTTGTAACGTTGGACTCTTCCTAGACCTGTTTACAACTGAAATTTCACCTGGGCCCACATGATGATCTGTAGCCGAGTTCTGCTTTCATAGTCCAGAGGTTTGCTCAGCACCACTTTCCCACTGTTGGGCAAGTCGATCCTGAAGAACCATGCATCTTCCTGCAGGTAACAGACAACAGGTGATGCAACTTTCCTGACAAAGGTTTGCTTTGCAGAATGAATCCTGAAACTTTGATGCTGAATGGGCCAGAAGTAGATGGGGATCCTACCGAGGATTGGTCGATGATGTAGCTGATCATATCTCCATCTGAGTCGACAGCCTTCACAGTGAAAACCACAGAGTTTACTGCTGCAACCTGCAGAAGAATGAAGGAGTGACATGTAAGTGGTTCCTGGACAGGACAATCTGTCGGATCATACAGGTTCTCCTGAAATCCATTTGTTGAGATGTTTCACCTCGCTGATGATGAACGGTTGGATGGTCTCCTCCAGGAACTTTGGTTTGTTGTCATTTTCATTCAGAATCTCCACGAGAATCCTGTAGTGGCTCTGAAACCAGTTTACATTGTCTTACTGGACTGACTGGTGTGTGTATTCTGGTCGTGTTCTCTGAACTTACTTGTTTGATATCGTCCTCATAACAGGTGAGCTCGGCGATCAGAAACGGACCCAGAACCTGAGAAACAAAGACGCTTTGGTTAATCAGACATGCTGGACGGTGTTTTAGGGGCGTCTGAGCCGTACCTCTCGGTCCAGGACTCTGGATGCAGACGAGTTGAGTCTGATGGTTCGACCTTCTAAGTAGAACCAGTTGGCATTCGGTCCGGTCAGGCACAGACGCACGGTGTTGGCTCTTGGGTCAGATCTGATGCTGATGTGTGAGATGAACTGACCCACTGGACTGTTCTCCCTGACAGACGCAAAGATGTTGGAGCCAGCCGTACACAGACTAGCTAAGGACCAAACAGAACCAGCAGTTGATGTACTGAAGCAACACCCATGACTAACGATGTAGTAAATGTTCTTACCTGTAGCAACATGGCAGGAAACTCTGAGAACAAGCTGCCACAGCAGCAGACAGAACATCCATGACATTTTCTTCCTTTACCTGTTTACGAAAGAAGCCATTGGATCAGAATATCTGGGTTCCAGCAGATGAAGCTCGACTCTAAAACACACTTTTTTTTAACTCTCTTGCT
Source organism: Xiphophorus couchianus (assembly GCF_001444195.1). Taxonomy (NCBI): domain Eukaryota; kingdom Metazoa; phylum Chordata; class Actinopteri; order Cyprinodontiformes; family Poeciliidae; genus Xiphophorus; species Xiphophorus couchianus. The sequence continues at coordinate 64,331 of NC_040244.1, read as the reverse complement.
CTGAGTGAAGGCGGACGCTTTTTTCCTCTGCTCCATCCCTGCCCTGCTTGCTCTGTTTTTGTCTTTTTCTATATTTTTGGAGCCTTTCTTTGCACATCCTCCAAATCTACAAATTAGGGTCTGGTCAACCGGTCTCTCAATGCAATTGATCAAATTTTCTCGATGAGAAGACTGGGCGCAGGAGAGCCCTCTTGTCCTGCCGGGACACACCCGGCGGGATTCACCCTTGATTTATTCATGATAACCGGATTTCTGCTGTTTGGAGCTTGCGGATACCTAACTTATCTACAAATTTGTGACGGACTTGGCTGAACTAGCGAACACTCAGACTGTTTGGATTGTGTGGACAGAGATGCAAGTCTTTCCTTTGTTTGTATTTCCTTTTAAATCCTGTATAGCACTTTGTATTGCCTTGTTGCTGAAAATGTGCTATATAAATAAAATGACCTTTACATCAACAGATCATCGTCTGTATCAGCAGCTCTAGAAAAGGAGCAAGTTGTTCTCTGGAACATAAAAAATCCTATTCTGGATTAAGGTTCATTCCTGACTTTATTTATGGTGTTAAAATGATGATCTAAGATATGCACGCCTTAAGACAGCCATGACACTTCTTATAAACCCAGGAAGGGTCAAAGGTAATCTCCACACTATTTGGAGTCCCAAGATTATTCCCAACAGGAAAACATCTTAGGTGTCCAGCAGATTCATCCCAAGGTCAGAGCAGGAGCAGAGGTCAGAGAAATGACAGGAACAGGTCTCATCCTGTAGAGAGAACAAGACCACTACTGGTCACGACCCTGAAAAAGCCTCATCTCTCTAGAAACAAGATGGCTGCCGGACTGAGGTTAGCCAGGAAGGACAAACCTTCTGACCAGAATCCTCGAGTCGATGTGAGTCCATCTGTCCAACCTCTGAAGCTTGGTCCAAACCGGGTCATCAATAGAAGTGTGATCTACAGCAGAATGGAATAGTCAAAGTCCAGACCTCAGCTTGACAGAATGTTTTTCTTCTCCAGGATTGTCCTGCATGTTCAGATCTGCTGTGTTTCAGCGGGTCAGTGGTGTCCTGCGGTGGGGACGGCAGGAGGTCAAAGCTGCCTGAGTCACGCTCGTTAATGAGAACGTGAGTAAACTGGAGACGAGTCGGGGCGCTCTGCTCGTCTTCATCACAAGCCGTGAGCTTCAGCATGCGCTGCAGAACCTCTGCTGCTCAGTTCCGTCTGCTGCAGCAGCGAGGCATTCACTGACCACAAAGGAGAGTTCGCTCACAGCTTTCAGCTAACCACATTCCTTAGAAAGGATTTCTCTCCACTAAGTCCTTCATTGCAGGAGCTGCTTCACATTCCAGAAGTTAAAGTCCCTTCAGGACCAGCAGGAACCAGTAGAACCAGCTAAGCGTCTCCTGCTTTAACTGTGCAGGGTGAGGCAGAGTGATTGTCCCTGTTTTCACTCCACTGATACAAACAGCTGTTTAGTCCTTTAACTCCTGTCCATCCTGAAGGACGGACCTGATCACCAGCAGCGGCCGCTGGTTCGTCCTGCTGGAGACGTTCTGCTCCCAGTTCATACTGGGGAACATAGCAGCACCTGGTCCCGTCTGTCCACCCCTTCAGGCCACATCTGGTCATCAGCAACCTCTGCTTGTACTCCAGGTGAGTCAGGTTGGTGAGTCCATGTCAGCTGCTGCTGCCTGGCTCCAGGGCCGAGGCAGCTGCTGCAGGTTCGTGTTGGGAATTGTTCCCTCCATGGAACTTCAGATCTATTGAACAGCCTGAAATTAAACGGATGTCTTGGACTCTGGACTGCGGTTCAGGTCCCTTTAGTGTCTGCTGAACCACTTCTCTATTTATGACCTTTGACCTATGTATAGTCCACCTTTTTGTTTTCTGGCTGAAAAGCCAGAGTTTTATTTTAAATCTGGTATTTTAAATCCGTGCTCTCAGAGAAACAGGCCCACAGCATCATACGTCCTCCACCAAACCTGCCAGAGGACATGAGGGGACCTGCTGACCCGCCAGGAGGGTCACTTACTGATCTGATGACATCTGTTCCTGTCCCAGGGAGCTTATGTTTGTGATGGTAGGACAGGAAGCAGATGCAGGCAGTTTTGTCATGGTCGTCATGGTGATGCCACCCTTTGACTGTCTCTGTTGTCACCCAGGGAATCGACTTCAGTCCAGCCTGGACGTAGACCTCTGTGTCACATCACTGGCCTACTTAAAGCCCAGCAGGAGCGGAAATCACAGATTCATAATTTAAGATTCTAGACACTGACCAAATTACAAATATATTGTAGAAATTAGAATGAAATCCTCAGCTGCTTTATTGTGGACTATTAGATATGAAGCTGTTCACTAAATTAATGGAACAATAAAAGATGGAGAATCATTTTCGTCTTTGGTTCTTGATAAGCAAGAGATGAACTTCAATAAAGATAAAACAATAACAGACATGTGATTATGCAATATTGGAGGTTTTTAGTGACTGTTGAAAATAAAACAAACTTTTCTCATTATTTTGACATTTAGCATAAATAATTTAGTTCAGCTGATTTAGAGTCAAATGGAGAGAAAATAGGTTCCAAATGGCTGCAGTAGAACATGAACCCAGTAGGTTGAGTGCTGAATGAGCTGGTAGAACCAGAACCAGCAGGTACTGGCTGAACCAGCAGGAACCAGTACCAGTCCAGTAAAGCCTCACATGGCCATAAAGTAAAATTCTCACCTCTCCGTCCGGCTGGCCTACGGTTGGCTGCTGTCTCGGCCTCGCTGGCTGCGGACCTGATTTGTCACAGATTCATGTCTTCATGCTTTGGCTCCAGAGCTGGAAGGAGCTAGCTGTGTCACAGAAGTGTGTGTGTGTGTGTGTCAGAGAGTGTGTGAGGCAGCATTAGAGAGCTTATGCAGCATTAGTAAGCAGGATAAGTAGGGCAGCAGGAGCCTGTTAGTTCCACCTGCTGCTGCAGCGCCTCGCTGTCAGCTGATTATCAGCTCAGCTCGACTCTTTCACTACGTAATTAAACTCATTCTGGAAGTGAAATCCCAAAAACTATGTGGGTTTGATTATTGGATGTTGGTGGAAGGAAAAACTCCACCAAGTTCTGCTGTTACACTGGTTGGCTGGTTCTGGTCACATGAAGGCGGCCTGCTCTGATTGGACCACAGCGGCCCAACAGGCCTATGGGGGTTCTCCTGCTTCTGCTGATTAGCCTGAATTTACAGTCTTATGAAAAAGTAATACTTTAAAGTCTTAAATATTTTCATTTTCAAAAGTGTTTGGGTCAGCTATTTCAGTTATATTCCACCAGGACAATGAAGTTTATTGGATTCAATAGAAAATGTGCAACAAGCATGAAGAAAAGATTTGAGGGGTACCTCAACAGAAAAATCACATTAATATTTAGTAGACGCTCCTTTGCAAAAATAACTGCCTCTAGATTCTTCCTGTTCACTTTGGACCATTCCTCCTTACTAAATTTCACTTCAGTTGGGTTTGAATGCCGCCCAGCATGGACAGCCCGCTTCAAATTATCCCACAGATGGAGATGATATTCTGTCTGGGATGGCCTCTGCACAACAGTTTTTGTTCCTCTGCATGAATGCCTGAGTGGATTTGGATCATTGTCTGGTTAAAATATCCATCACCAGCATAACTTTGTAACTGATTCTTGAACATTATTCTCAATAATCTGCTGGTATTGAGTGGAATTCATGTGTCTCTCAACTTTAACAAGATTCCCAGTTCTGGCATTGACTACACAGCTCCAAAGCATGATGGGAGCTCCACCTAATTTTACAGTGGGCAGCAAGTGTTTTTGGAATGCTGTGTTTCTGGCGCCATGCATCCGTCTGCAGCACCTTATCCCAAAATGTAGCTGGCTTGGTTGTGGCGTGCTTGCAGAAAAGGCTTCTGCCACATCACTCTCCCTCGCAGCCTCTTCTTGTTCAAAATGCACTGAATTGATGAACGATGCACAGTGACACCATCTGCAGCAAGATGAGGTCGTATGTCTGTGGCCTGTTCTTACCATTCTTCTTCTCTGCCTCTGATATTTTTCTTGACCTGCCACATCTGAGCTTAACTAGAACGGTGCCAGTGGTCTTAATCCTTACAGTGGAAACTGACAGCAATTACTTTTTGCATCCTTCCTCTAAATCATAGTGTTGATCTTTGTTTTCAGGTCATGTGACATTTGTTTTGACAGTCTTCACAGGAGATGCAAAGAGGAGAACAACTGGCCACCTTAAGTACTTTTTCTCATGATTGTATACACCTGTCTATGAAGTTCAAATCTTAATGAGCTTTCCAAATCAATTTTTGTTCCAATAAATGAGTGATAAGTAGATAAAACATTAAAATCAACAACATAACAAGGGTGCCTACATTTCTGCACCCTATCAAATTTTGTTTAAATGATATGGCATATTTTCTGTTAGTCCACTAACCCTCATGTTAATACTGAAATACCACTGTGCCCATCAGTTATTTGATATATCAAATTGAAATAGCTGATCCAAACACCCAAAGATTTGCAAATGAAAATATTTAAGATTATCAGGGGGTCCCCAAAGATTTTCTGTAAATATTTCTGGTTATACTTCCTTGTTTTCATTTTTGCTTGACCCAGACTCTGCTTCCTCACTCACTGTAGCTTTAGATACTAAAAACCTGCACATTTAGTGTCCAGCATAGTCTTGGTGAAATTAGGTAAACGCTCATAGTTTTTTTCCCTACAAAGAGCCCTGTTGCCCCTGGGGGCATCCCCCACACATTGAAAAGCCCTGCAGTAAGACATTTCAGCCGCCTGCCTATATCCTAGGAACCAGGGCGCTGGAGACCTCTGCACCTCCACAGCCAGTTGGTTTCCAGAACCAGAGGTGGACCCACTGAACCAGGAGCGACTCGGATCCCAGATGCTGATTTTGAAATCTTTCGACTCTGAAGCAGAAAGAGGTTCTGGTTGTGGTTCTGTCAACAGGTTCTGCCTCCTCATACAGTTAAAGGTTAACTTGTCCAGATGACATTTTGCTGTCTCAGCTGAGTCTTTGTCCTGCTGCTCTGACCTTTAATCCGCCTCTCAGGACGAAGTCTCAGGTTCTGCTGACCTCAGATCCGTTCCAGGCGCTTCGCGGCTCGTGACTCAGAACAAAGGAGTGGGTTTGGGATGTTCTGCCCCCAAGACGTGTTATTCCACAGTGGATCATGGAGGGACTGAAACGGATTCCAGGCCTGGGAATGTGATTCATCTCAACAGAAAGCCTTGTGCTCCAGAGCAGCACAGAGGAAACAGGCTTATCCGGAACCAGCAACAGAACTTCTCTCTGCAAAACATGATCTTCACACCTGCTGTTGTGTCTGACTCTGGTCCTGCCCTAAGTCGAGATGAGGACAGGCAAAGAGGACTCTTAAAGAAGAGTCTTTGGACCAGACAGGAAGTTTTACTTTACCTGAACAACAGGTACTTTACCTTTACCTGGTTATATCTGAACAACAGATATAACCAGGCCTTCTTCAATCCTCTGTGTTGGTTTGCTTTAGGATGGAGCCAACTGGCCTCCAAACCCAGAAGACATTTAGCTGTAGTTAGTTTTGTTCTTCACTTCTTTATTGTTTTAGTTGTCCAGAAGGAGAACATCAGTTTCAGTTGCATCCCATCATACCCATTTCACAGATTCAGCAGGTGCAAGTTACAAAACCTTCATCAAACATTCAGATTTCTGTTTGTCTGCAGCAAAAAGATGTCCACCCTGATCTGGAACAGAGTAAAAACATGGAACCACTCAGATACCTAGAAACGTCTGTCCAATATCTGATCCTCTGGGCAGCTCTAAGAAACACACTAAAAGAACTCTAAAAGAAGAGACTGTTTGACTTCAGAGGATTCAGACTCCAAGCAGGCGACTTCTGGATGTTCTGGAGAACGTTTGAGTTCATAGTCGACGCTTAAAGCGTCACGTCCGGCAGCAGAGCAGCCTGTGAAAGACGTTCCTGAACTCTGCATTGAAGATCGTGTAGATTATTGGGTTAACAGCACTGTTGACATAACCTAGCCATGTGACCACAGAAATAAGAGTGGGGCCGATGTTACAGGAACGGCATAACACCTTGGTGACATGGACGGTGAAGAAGGGCGTCCAGCAGGCCAGGAACACGCCTGAAATACAAAGACAGTCTGGCATCAGTCACAGAGGAGCAAAACTGCAGGCGCTTGATGCAGCTTCAGAGGAAGATGTGAATTTTATGCTCCTTGGTGTGAAGCTGGTTCCACACCAAGGAGCTCCAACAGTTTCTATTTTTACAGAAGCTACAGCTCAACTGAAGATCAGTTGGTGTCCTGTTGTCATTCTCAGGGAGAAACTGTTCTGTCCCATTTTGGGAGGCATTGTGGTCAACTAACACACAGAGAAACAAAGTATCATCAGTGGGTTTAAATACACTTGTCTGGCTCTGAATCTATTATTCTGACAGGTCAGATCTCCATGCTTCACCCAGGCCAGGTCCACTGACTCCAGTCTGCTCCCTGAACCTGGCTGGGCGTCTGAAAGGCTTTTAAACAAGCTGATGCTGACATCTAAGGTTCATCCCAGGTCATCTTCAGGTCTTTAAGACCTGGACTTTGACTGGACCATTGTTATGGATTCTGTCTTTTCCTGTATCACTTTTAGCCTCTTTTATCTGCTTACACACACACGCTTCAGCTCACATAACCATCCTTATGTGTGACTGCTGGGGGTCGCACATAAACAGACTGAAACTGACTAAACTGGCCTTTAGGGAGGGAACAGACTGCAGAGAAGAATAAAAAGCTAAACTCTCCAGTCTTCCGTCCATCAGCTGAGCTCAGTGGCCCGGTGCTGGATGGGGAATGTAACTCTGGTTCTGATCCATTTGGATGAGATTTATAGCATGTAAGATTTGATCATTTTTCGGCATTAAAGCCTGTTTCTATATAACCAGTCTCATTATTTCTCAAGGGAATTTACACCGAGGGGTTCTGGTTGGGTCCTGAAACTGGTAAACGGACTTGGTGGAGCACAGAGCCAGAAATGAATGAAGTCCAACACCATGAGAATGCCTTGCTCTGTTGTCGATGTGCTGCTGGGATCCTTGTCCCAGTATGGACCCAGTTTCAGGAGGCTGTCTGTGGAAGCTGCTCTCAGATGTCTGTCTGCATTAACTCTTAATTATGACCCTGCTGTTGATCGTCCCAAAACTGAACTCAGATTCTTTTCAGATGAATGAGGCAACCCCGGCTCGTTAGCTGGAGCTCTGCTGCTGCTTCACATGTGATCGTTGTCACTCTGGAGAAGATATCAAGCCGCACAATGAGGCAAACCTCCTGTGGTCCTGCAGCTGCTGCCTGGTCGTCTTCAGCCCTTTAGGCTCTAAGGTCAGAGACCTTCTCTTCACTTCTTGCAGAAGACATGTTTGGTGGTAGAGATGAACTCATCGTAACATGTGGAGCAGAACAGCCTGGCCATAGAGTGATGAGAACAAAGCTATACTTAACAGGATGATAAAGATGTATTTAAGGGTGGATTCTTCAGTTTTTAAAAATAATCTACTTAAATTCATTTAAAAAAAGAATTTTTTTCAAACATATTTGGTTCATCCTGATAGGAAATGTGTTCTAGGATTTTATGATTCAGTTTGAAGCCGTCCTGGTTCTGGTACTCACCAACAACGACCGGTAGAACCTTCATGGCCTTGCGCTCCCTCCCACTGACCCGGCTGGTCTTGCTGGTCCTTCGTCCTCTCTTAGTGGCGTTCTCTCTGCGACTGCTTCCCTCCCACCTTCCGGTGGGCTCGCCGTCCGACACACTGTCCATCTGAGTGGTCACCGGGTCGCTATCAGCTGCCATCACTGCCCCGTGCTGGTTTTCCTCTGTCAGCAGAGTCGCACATGGCGTTGCCATGGAGAATATGGATGGAGAGGTGGGGCTTATAGGAGGCACTGTATAAACAACCTTCTCCTGGCTACCAGGTGTGTCTTTAGCTCTACGCAGAGCCAAGGCCAGATGAGAAGAAAGACCTCTCCGGCCGACCCGATGGGCCTGGGACCGGCTCCGACTGCTCCAACGTCGCAGGCCGCGGAACATCCAGTAATAGAGGAAGAGCATGACTGGACAAGGCACGAAGAAGGAGCAGACTGATGAGTACACCACAAAATAATCATCCTCCAGCTTGCAGACCGTCGGATCCCGACCCGGCACCTGGTTCAGACCAAAGATGACTGGGCTGGCCACGCCTAGAGATAGGACCCAAGTTGCGGTGATGAGTGTCAGTTGGCGAACACTGAACTGATTTCTGTTGTATTTTAGGGGCACTACGACGGCGATGTACCTGCAATATAAGCAGACATACTTAATTCAGACTAAAGTTTAGAAGATCCCATGAAAGAAAGCAACACAGAGTTTACTGGATGCACTGAACTTTTCATCACACTGATAAGATGTTCTGAACTCTGACAGAATGGGTTCATATGTTCTCTCTCTTCTTTTAAGAGCTGCAGAAACATCTAGTCATGTGCAGTCCTCTGCTCAGCTGCTAGGCTTCAAATATAGCTTCTCACCCTTGGTCCTAAAAATATATATGTGTGGTCTCAACCATCTTTGATTCACTGAGGTGTTTTATTACATTTTTTAACACTTTGAAAGTTGTTAATTGGACCCATTTTCACTCATCAAACTGGAGCACCAGAAAAGAATCTGTTATCTCCATAACGAGCTGCAGTTTCATTTATTACCATGGAGATTGGATGAGAAAAGACCATTTTTCTGTCCCGTGAGCATCAATGTGATGTCTCTAGTAACATGTTTAATGGCCGAAGCTTTAAATTTCATTGTTGTGGATAATGAATTTCTAGAAAAGAGCTGTAGAGGATGATGACCATTTAAATGGAAATGTTTCCATTAAACCTGAAGGCTTCTGTCTGAAAATGTTAATGATGATTGGTGCCAGGCAGCTGCTAATTAGGTCTATAAAGAAGAAAGCAATTAGAAGCAAACAGTATCTGGATAGAAGCAGCATCAGGACCGAAGAGATGAAAGTTGAGCTGTTTGATGCACGAATCATAACCAGAGTCCATCCGTCCATCTGTCTGTCCGTCTTCTTCCATATGTACAAGGTTAGGGGAATCCAGAGGACAGCTTTAGACTCTCTAACCTCTGCTTGCAGGTTCCCAAAGTGTTCCAAGTCCAGAAGGGATATTTAGTCTGGTCAATGAGGCCTGGGTTCTGGCCTCTTTCATATCCCGTAAGGATGAGTCAGGGTAGGAACTAGATAGACAAGATACCAGAGTGTCACCTTTCAGTTTAGGTTTCCACCACTACATCTTTGAACAACACCTTCATTACTGTGGAAGAAACCCTGAGTGTCCTGCCACTCAGAACCAAGACAGCAAAACACCTGAACTCCTTCACATAGGGCAGAGTCTAACCTTGGACCAGAAGACAGCAGGCAGGGTTACTCTAGGGTTTAGGCCCTCAGGTTCCAAAACAGACTCTCTCCTTTCCACCACACCTTGAGAACTAGGCCATGGACACCTCAACCAGAACGAATGACAGAGATCCGACTTGAATGAGTTTAACCTGGAGAGCAAATGAGCTCAAACTTGCCCTGAAAATGTGAGAACAGCTTTCATTTGGTCACTTGTAGAAGGTATTGAGGTGAGCTTGGACACCCTCTGTAGTCTGCAGGTACACAGTCCAAAACACAGTAGGTGTTACCTGACAACCTCTCTATCGGAAGAGACAAACTTTGAGCTAAAGCATCTCTTCTTGAACCTTCACTCCCATGGCCTTCCTTGCTCCTCCCTGTCACCCTGCTTCAGATAAGAGAATATGTTGCATAACATGAAGGACGATGGGTTGGAAGGTTCCAGGAGCAACTTACCGGTCTACGCTGATGGCACACAAGTTCAAGATGGAGGCAGTGCAGAGCATCACATCCATGGTCATCAGAGCATCACAGATGGAGGTACTCAGAGTCCAGGTTCCTCCCAGGAACTACGAACAGTCACAGTTCACAGTTACAGTCGGTTCATCTTGAACATCATCACCTCTCCACCTCCAGAACATCTGACTGACCTCAGAATAGACGTAGAGCGGTAGCACGAGCACGGCCAGCAGCAGGTCGGCTACCGCCAGGCTGATGATGAAGTAGTTGGTGGCGGTCTTCAGAGAGCGCTCTGTGAGCACGCTCAGACACACCAGAACGTTTCCCAGGATGATGATGAGGATCAACAGGACACCAAGAACCAGGGCCAGGTAGTTGTAGTCCCTCATGCGAGCCTCTCCTGCAGGGCTGCCAAGTGTCACATTTTCCATGATGGAGAGCTGGGTTAGGGTTGGCCTGTAGCTTTCATCTGGAGAACATTGAGTCAGAGGGGTTGAAGGGTTAACAAGAGAATGATAGAGGAAGGGAGCTCACCTCACTGACACCCAATTAAAGTAATGGCTCAGAGGAATGACCAGAAACCCCAAAGCTTCACCCACAGAAGGTTAGCAGGTCAGACGTCATGACCCTGAACCAGTCTGGCTGCAGGGAGTAGCTGAAGAAGTCAATGTGAGTCCATCAGCTGAGGCTCGGTCCAAACTGGGTCAACAACAAACACAGCAGCAGAGCAACAATAGAATGGCCTAGTCAAAGTCTAGAGAACTATAGTCATTTGGGAACCAGCATGAGGGGACTGGATACCTTGAGACATGTTTGAAGGAAGAACGGGCAGAGCTGGACCGCCTCGTGGTGTCGTCTGGGTCAGAACCTCTGACCTGGACCAGCCGGTCCACCGAGGGTCTCATGAAACTTGGTAAGTAGGAGGTGCTGCAGCCCACCTGGCGCTGGGGGCTCTGATGGGTTGCAGCGCCTCCTCTTTGTCTCCTCTGACGAAGAGGAGAGTCATGTTGAGTCAGTAACCATAGCAACAGGCGTGAAGGCGGTTTCCTCCATGTGAAGTGATCATGCTAATCAGAGCATGGAAGACAGCGGGGGCGGAGCCTCAGCAGGTGTTCTCCAGGTATCAGCAGGACCATCATGGCAGATATGGATCTTATGTGCAGCAACAGGAAGTGACATAACGAAGCAATGAGGTCATCAGGTTATGACGTCACATGACACTGAGGTGTGTTTATAGTCCATAATCTTTTCATTAATATAAATTAGGAGCACATCTGTCACATCTGCTGTAATCTGATGAAGAGGAGGTGAGCTGGGGGAGGTCATCCTTTCACAATAAAAGCCTCCAGCATGACATGAATTTACATTAAAAATCAGGCAGAGAAAATGTCTGTGATTCACAAATGGGTCGAGGACCTGAACCCCGCAGAGACGGAAACAGCAGAACCCAAAGCTCCAACCAACCGGCCAATCAGAGACCAACCCCCCGACCCACTGCTTTGGAACCGGGTCGACTCCAGAGGTTTCTGAATGCCCCATAATTTCAACCAGGCTGATATCTGGACTTTGACTAGGCCCCTCCAGCAGCTTGGGCCTTCAGCACGCTCTAAAGGTTCTATTGTGTTTGGGATTGTTGTTCTGGTGACGACCCAGTTTGGACCAGCTAACAGAACCCGGGCCGGCCATCTCAAAGTCAGTCTGTCATCAGACGTTCGAGGAATCATAGTTATGTTTCCTGCCGTTTGCCAATAAAACTAAAAACTTAAAGATAATAAATAAGAACAAATAATAAAAACATTTTCCATAATCCATAAAAGACAACAATAATCCTGGAGGCATAGACAGTCCTCTGTCTGTCTGGACCTCCTGGTTCTAACATGGTTGGCCGGGTCAGAACTTCATGAAGTTCTGCTGCAGTGCCAGCCGGTTCTGGCTTTGATTGAATGAAAGTCGACATTTTAGCATTTCAGTAGAACGAGAACCAACAAAACGCAGTGAAAGAAGAAGAGTCAAACTCACAGTTTCAGAGCTTCCTCTCTGCCACTTCCTCCTCTTCTGTTTTTATTTCCTGTCTCTCATGTCTCTGGGTCCGTCCTGTCCATTCCGTCCGTCCATCTGTCCGTCCTCCACCTGTAGCTGCTCCCAGCTCCGCTGAATAACTTTCTGCTTCTATAAAAAGATTCAGCATCCAAAGCCTTCCTCCTCTTCCTCACTCCCTCTCTCTCTGCTGCTGCGCTGTGATTGGCCGGCAGTCAGCAGCGATGAAGACTGCCTCCTCTTCATCAATCCAGCTGGATCCTCTTCCTCTGCTGCTGGAACCAGAACCACCAGAACCATCACCTCATCACAGGTGAGTGAATTAATTGAGGCCGTTGTTAGCGCTGCTGTTTTGTCCTGAGTTTGAGTCTCAACCCAGATCTGAAATCTAAAAACAAAGAGAATTTGACTTAATATGGAAAATGTCCATCAGAGGGTCAGAGGTCATCTGGCGAGTAAAGAGCCGAGTGTGATCAGCGTAGAGCGGCAGTGTTAAGAAAATTGGACCTAAGCTTGAGTCCTGAGGGACACCGTAGTGTAGACCAGAGGTGCTCAAGTTAGCCGTGAACCCTTTAAATCAGGGGTCTCAAACTCCAGTCCTCGAGGGCCGCAGTCCTGCAGTTTTTAGATGTGCCACAGGTACAGAACACTGGAATGAAATGACTTAATGACCTCCTGCTTGTCTAGATCAGTTCTCCAGAGCCTTAATGACCTAATTATTCTATTCAGGTGGTGTAGCAGAGGCTCATCTAAAAGTTGCAGGACTGTGGCCCTCGAGGACTGGAGTTTGAGACCCCTGCTATAGATGTTCTCCACTCTAGAACACCTGCATTACCTCCTTTGTCCTCCAGGGGCTGCAGCAGCAGGAAGACACCTGAAACATGGAGGGCCGGGTTGGGGACCTCTGGTTCCGACCTAAGGTCAGGCACTGAGATGTTCCTGAAGTCCAGAAGTGCTCCACAGAACCAGACTAAGGTCCAGTAGAACTTTGTAGGCTCTGCTGTTTCCTGTTAACCCCAGACAGGTTGGTTCTGAGACACGGGTCTGGTAGGGTGAGGGTCCTGCTGGTCCTCTGGCCCAGGTCCAAAGGTCTCTGTGGGTCCATGTGGCTCTTCCGGACTGGTGCTGCCTCGTTGAAGGACCTGAGGTTCGTCTTGGTTTCTTAAAACTTCCAATATTCTTCAGGAGTGTTTCTCACATGGAGGGAACCTTCATCCACAAGCCGGAGCATCTTTAAGACAAGACCGAGTCCAGTGTCTGTACTGGCTGAACTGGACCTGGCGTCTCCCTCGCTGGTGGAGAGCTGGAGAGGTTTTTACGGCAATGATGTGGTCAGGTGGGGTGGTGCAACATCTCCCTGTGAGATCAACTGGAGCGACCTCGGCTCCAGCGGCTGGAGGACCAGACCTGATTGTTCTGACTCTCATAATGGGCTGAGAGGCGAGGAGGATGCTGCTTATGCTAATCAGTTTGTGTTATTAGCATTTGTGAGAGGAAGCTGCAGAAATGCTCTTTTATCCTCATTCATCCTGCTGGACGCATGTTTCATAAATAATTCATGACCAAATTGAGACTGCAGAAGAAAAACTCCCCAGTTTAACTAAACCTGCCAAAGAGGCTGCAACACTTTTATTAAACTGTTGCTTTGCTGGAAAAACCTGCCGCTTCATTTAAATAACGGATTATAGAGCGAAGCTGGACTAATGAGGTTCAACACAAGCCGCTCACACATTTCATTTGGTTCCTAATGGAGGCCATATTTATCCATCCTCTCTGCAGAGCCGATGTTCCTCTGGAAGAGATCACTGAGCAGGTTGACCATCAGCAGCAGGACGAGGAAGGCCAGCAGCTTCAGTCGATGTTTCCTCATCAAGAGAACCAGCTCTACCTCAAAGGTTTGATGAGGATTAATCCAGAGTTGGGTTTCTAGAGGGAGATGGCCGCTGTCCTTCTCACTGGACCACCAATTGATGCTATCAAGCGATTAAAAGGGGTTTATATTAAAAAACACCCCCAACAAAACAATCTATAAAACGACAACGATGATTGCAGTTCTGATAATACGCATGATGATCCAGTCATTGGTTTTGACGTGAACTCACAGGGAGAGTGATGGAACCAGGTGAGGAAGATCGGCTCCCATTGTCCACAAATGAGGTTTAGAAATATGAAATTTGTGAATTTAAATTCAGATTCAGTAAACAGGAAGTGGATCTTCTAACGGACAGGAAGCCTCTGGGAGCGGCTCATGTTCTCGTACCTGGAGCTGTGAGCAGGTTCTCCAGATCTCCATCTGATGGAGAAGGTTGAAGGAGAACGAAGGTTTGAATCTGAGGAGCAGAGATAAAGCTGCTGCTTCTCGCTCTTCGTCCAGGAGTCTGAGGACCTGGTCACATGACTTTCCATCAAGTATAGCAGAGAGCAGCCATCGCTGTTCTCCTTCATCACTGTGCTTTAGAAATGAAACCACTTCCTTGACATCAGGCGTTGTTGATCCGCTGTCTGCTGAGAGACGGAACGGCTCCAGAAGTTTCCTGATTGTCTCCAGATGTGAAGATGTTGGACTCCAGCCTGATCAGAGGAGGAGAAACTGAGATGAGCTTCATCTTCTGCAGAGTGTCTTTAATACAATCCAGCCCCTTCTGCTCCAGGATAAACTAAACAGCATGGGAGTAGACCCGCACCTGGTCAACTCGATCCATAGTTACCTCACCAACAGGCCGCAGTATGTCAGGCTGAAGGACACCGTGTCTGACACTGTGGTCAGCAACACAGGAGCCCCCCAGGGCACAGTGCTGGCCCCTCTTCTCTTCACCCTTTACTCCTCTGACTTCCACTACAACTCGGAGCTGTGTCACATACAGAAGTATGCTGATGACACAGCCATAGTAGGATGTATCAGGGACGACAGAGAGGAGGAGTATCGCTGTCTGGTGAGGGACTTTGCTCTCTGGTGCCACACAAACCACCTGGAACTCAACACCGCTAAGACGAAGGAGCTGGTTATAGACTTTGGGAGGTCCAGACCAAAGCCGAGACCAGTCACATTAGAGGGAACTGAGGTTGAGGTCGTGGACGCCTACAAATACCTCGGGCTGTGGCTGGACAGTAAACTGGATTGGTCAAAACACACTAGCCACCTGTATGGGAAAGTGCAGAGCGGGATGTACTTCCTGAGGAGACTGCGGTCCTTTAACATCTGCAGCAAACTGCTCTGGATGTTCTACCAGTCTGTGATTGCCAGTGTCCTCTTCTACACCGTGGTGTGCTGGGGAGGCAGCATATCCAAGAAGGACACGTCCAGACTGGACAAACTGACCAGGCGTGCCGGCTCTGTGGTCGGCATGAAGCTGGACTCTCTGGTGACGGTGGCAGAGGCGAGGACACTGAACAAACTGCTGGACATCATGAACGATAGCAGCCACCCTCTACACGCCGTCATCAGCAACCAGAGGAGCCGGTTCAGTGACAGACTGCTGCTTCCCAAGTGCCGGACCAATAGATTTAAGAACTCTTTTGTCCCCCATGCCGTCAGACTGTACAATTCCTCACTGGGGGGGGGGAGGACAGAGGGTGGAAGGAGTAGTGACCCCTTGTATTTTTCTCCATACTTATCAGGTCAAACCACATAGTACAATACGATATCACTGGTCAATCTATCCGCCAAATTCTTATATATATTTTTTTTTGTGTTGTATTTATATTTACTTATATTCTTATATTCTATATTCTTATTCCTTGTTTCTTACATAATTTAAGGTTTTTCTTGCATAATTTAAGGTTTTGGTTACTCACATTTAGTGTGTACCTTAGTATTTAATTTGTATTTTGTATTCTTTTGCACTTTACTTACTGTGTGTTATCTTTGTTTTTTGCCTGGAGCTGCTGGTAACTTCAATTTCCTGAGGGAGTCTTCCCAAGGGATCAATAAAGTACAAGTCTAAGTCTAAGTGTTGCTCAGACCTGTAAACTGACCTGGTGATCAGTGACTCTCTGAAATCTGAAATCTGCCAGACATTGCTTCCATTCAGTTACAATTTACTAAATAATAACTTGGACTAAACTCACTTGTTTAGATCAAAACATTAAATCAGAATCCACATCTGTAAATAAATTATGTTGAATTTAAATGATTAAGCAGATGAAAAGCTTTCTGCTCCTCTGCTGCCACCTGCTGGTCAGGAGCGACAGCGTCATTTATAGCCAACTGAGGCTCTGCTCTGCTCTCTGAAGGTCCTCCCACTGAAATCAGTCTGAGTCTGGACTTTGACTATGCCAGTGCATAAAGACAAGACTGTTTGAAGTTATGAAAAATATGATAGAAATGGAAAAATGCTGAATGTATTTTAACCAGAAACTTTTCAGCTTTTAAACCTGCAGCTTCCCATTAATATAAAAGTTTTACAATCGTAGATGAGGTAAAATGTTTAATCCAATAACTCCATAAACAGTTCAACTTATTCAACCAAACAATAAAGAAGCATCAGACTATCATCTCCACCTATTTACCTGGAATCATTAATTATAACTTTTATTCATGTTTTGAACTTGACCGTTTTTAACCTGATGTCGTCTCATTTAAAGCCTTTTTTCAAATGTATGTGATTACGTCAAGATACTAAAAGCAGACAGCAGTCATCAACTCTGCAGCTGCTCTGCCCCTGAGAAAGCACGGGGCGACAGTGGACAACGCTAGTGACTGCAGCAGCGTTTCTCGCTTAAACATTAGAAAGAAAGTTGACCCTGTGTCATTAATTTTTAGTAATAATAAGTGGAGGACCCAAAAAACTCAAGTAAATGTAAGTCGTTACTCTTCACCTCTGGTAATAATAAACTCCCGGACCGGATCACGCCGTTTCTGATTGCCGGTACTCGCATCGCGCTTTATCAGGTTCAGAAGACCCAAAGCGCATCACATTCACACGCTGATAACTATAGAAACTGAAGCGCTTCGAAGATTTAAACCGAAAACCCCCTGAAAACTCAGTGAAAAGAATAATTTCAGGTTTAAAATGTAGTGAAACAGGAGAAGCTGCAAGTCAAGAGACTAAATCAGATCCATCAAATCTCCAGGATAGACGGAGGCTTCGTCACGATCCGTTGGGTTGGGAATGGAAAACAGAAGCAAGTCAGAAGAACTGGGAAGTTCCCAACGGGAAGCAGATGATGTGATCCTCTAGATCAGCATCTTGCTGTAAGCAGCAAACATGTCGCCATTTTTCACTAATCCCTCTTGATTTTAGTCTCGAATTTAAACTCGACTTCCTGGATTAGAGGCAAAGGGCTGCAGAGAAGAACTGGACCGGATCACAGGAGGCTCTGGAGAGTTGTGATGGACCTGAATAACCCAGACTGACTGGATATCTGACTGGCTGACTCTTCCTCTGTTTCTCAGCCTGGAAGTCTCTGTTGCCTAGCAACCGCTCCAGACGGATGGAGGCAGCTACGGTTTCCAGCAGTGACGAACACCGAGCAGCTCTGAACCGGGTCTCGGGTCTCGTTCTCCCGTCTGCTGCGAACGGAAGGCTCTCCTGCACAGATTCATCAGACCTCAGCTGATCGGGAAGCTTGGAGGAAGAGGAGGGACAAGAGGAAGAGGAGTTCCTGGCAGGAAACAGTTAAACGTTGCGTCTTGCGGCTCCGCTCTGTATTCCCGTCATGAGCGGCGAGGGTTGGAAGCATCGAGTGACGTCAGTCGGCATTGCAGGCGAAGCGGACACTGAGGGGGAAATATAGGACACCGAGGAAGAGGAGGAAGAGGACTGCAGTAATCCAGAGAGAAGCAGAAAGCAGCAGCTCTTCATCAGGTACGTCTTCATCGCCTGATGCAGCAGGTTCAGCTGCTGCTGCACATTAAAGGAGCAGTTCCACATTTATGATGATGAAGCTGAAAACAGAAAAACAACAAGAGAAATGAGATGTTCTGGTTCTGGTTCTGGGTGTTCTGAACTGGTTCTGGTTCTGGACTGGTTCTGGTTCTGGGTGTTCTGGTTCTGAACTGGTTCTGGACTGGTTCTAGTTCTGGACTGGTTCTGGATGTTCTGGTTCTGAACTGGTTCTGGTTCTGGACTGGTTCTGGTTCTGGGTGTTCTGGTTCTGAACTGGTTCTGGATGTTCTGGACGGTTCTGAGGTCAGTGGGTCCGCATGAACATCTTTTGCAGTGAAACATGAAGGATGATTCCTGGTGCTGACCAGTCCTCCTGTTGACCCAGCGGACCTGATTCTGGTCAAAGAGACGATGACAGTAAAGATGTTGGTGTAGAACACCCGGAGGTCAGAGGTCAGGATCTGCGTCCCTTGGTCTCCAGATCTGATTTTATGAAAAATGTTCAGATCTCCCTAGAAAATGTTTTTCTGCTCTAGTATTTTTGCTCTGGATGTTAAATTGAGACATTATCAGAAAATCCATTAAAATAATCAAATCTTTAACGATCTCCTCGCTGTCCTCCTGTCTCTGCCTCCATCCTCAGTTTTCTCAAGGCCCCTGCAGGATGAAGAAGGTACTGCGTCTCTCTCAGTCGTGACCTGACCCCTGACCCCCCCACCGACACTCTGCGCCGTCAGAAGCAGCTCCTCCTGCATCGGTCGCATCATGGACGGCTTCCGGCTGCCGCCCGTCATCGAGGAGGTGCTGGACCCCTCTGGTCAGTGATGAAGAGGTTCTGGTAGTTCTGTGAGGAAAGCATCAGTCAGTGTTGATGTGGCTGTGAGTCTGGACGGGTTCTCTGGGCGGTTCTGGAGGTGAATTCTCCAGGAGTTTGTGCGGCCATCTTGTCCTCCCAAACCATCATCAAACATCCAGTTTCTCTCAGAGTCACTGTAGGGTCTTCCTCCCCACCATGGTGATGAAGGTGATGATGATGAAGGTGATGAAGGTGGTGATGATAAAGGTGATGGTGATGAAGGTGGTGATGATGAAGGTGATGGTGATGAAGGTGATGGTGATGATGATGGTGATGGTGATGAAGGTGAGGATGATGGTGGTGGTGATGATGATGGTGATGGTGATGAAGGTGAGGATGATGGTGATGAAGGTGAGGATGAAGGCCCTGCTGCCCTAGCGTTCCAGTCTTCCTCCCAGGAAATGCAGGAATCATCACTTTATGCTGCCGTTTTCCTAATGTTGAATTTTGAAACATTTAAAATAGCTTTCATGATGGATTGATTTGTTGAGTTTTCACCACCAGAGGGAGCCAGAGGACAGACTCCTCAGGCTGGTTCGTGAGTTTCCTGATGTCTGGAGCCAGGAAGCTGCTGCAGCATTTCAGGAACTCCTTGTGTGACTGTCTGCAGATGAGCTGTGTGAGCTGAAGGAGGACAAACCCGGCATGCTGGCCGATACCCTGACAGCCAAGGAGAGGGAGTCCATGGAGGAGAAGGAGGAGCCTGAGGGAGACGGAGAGAAGGGCCAGCAGGAGGAAGAGATGGAAGTGAAGGAGAGGGAGTCTGAAGAAGATGATCAGGGAGAGGAGGAGGATTTGGAGGAGCTTAGAGCTCAGGTGCTGCAACTTCTCCTGGAGCTGGATGAGACTCGAGAGGTTTCTCAGCGACACGAGGAGAGCTTCATGGAGCTGCAAGGTGAGGATTGGTCAGGATTGGTCACCTGTTGTCATAGCAACACCACTGATCCATATTCAATGTGTGCTTTTTTAAAACCTTGTTGACCTCTAGTTGACCTCTACTTGTCCTCCAAAGGTCTGCTAGATGAGGAGCGGCTGGCGAGCGCCCATCAGGCGGAAAGCTTCACCCGGCAGATCCAGAGGCTGCAAGGTGGAGGAAGCCACACACTGACTCTGCTGGACTGAAACTGGGTTCCAACCCGGTTTGGTTCTGGCCCGGTTCTGACCGGTCCTCTCGGCGTGTGGACGCTGCCTGGCTGAGTCATGTCTCTCTTGTTGCAGCTCAGCTTCGGTCGGCGCAGGAGGAGATGAGCAGCCTGGAGGAGGAGAAGGAGAGCGAGCTGGTGGAGGTCCAGCAGGAGCTGCGCTCGGCTCAGGAGGAAGTTCTGGTGCTGCAGCAGGCGGCCGAGGAGGCGGCGGCAGAGAGGGAGAACGACATCGCCTCCCTGCAGGAGGAGCTGTGCCGCCTGCGGGTGGAGCTGCAGCGCCTGCACGCCACGGCGGCCGAGTACGAGCTGGAGGTCACCTCGCTGAGCATGAAGAGCCGCCGCACGGCCCAGTCAGGTAACCTAGCAACGCGACCTTGTGTCGGGACCAGTCAGGAATCTGCTGATTGATGGGCGGTGCTGTGTTCAGGTGATGTGACTCAGCTGCAGGAAGAGGTCATTTCTCTGACCGATGAGCGTCAGACTCTGAGCAGCAACAACAGGGAGTTGAGCAACAAGTTGGAGCAACTGCTGCAGCAACGAGACATGTGAGTGGTTCCGGTCCAATGTTCAGCACTAAGACTGAAACATTACTGCTGGTTCTGGTAGGCAGCGAAGGACTGGATCAGCTGAATGTTCTCACCCTTCTTCCCTGGTTGTCTCAGGTGTGGTGACTCGTACCTGGAAGTCAGAGCCGAGGGCCAAACTGAGGAGGAGGTTCAGCTAAAGGCAGATTCCTACATCACTCTGTCCCAGTCCAAACCGCAGAATCTGGACTCGTCAGCGGTCCAGGATGAAATCAGGACCCTGAAGGTCCAGCTGAGAATGGCAGAAGAGTTGGCTCTCAAGGTCCAGCTGGAGGTATCGGGTTTAGCTCCCGTTGCTTCCTGCTCTCTGGTTTTCAGTAGATTCGTATAAATGTTTGCTATTTTCGGGATCAGCTGGTTGCTTTTTATCCGGTGGTTAAACTCAGTTGTAAGTTATGGTGTCATTAATACCAGCCTGCCACTGCTGTCTGATGAACACCAGGCGTGGATGTTCCCTGTGTCAGTGTGAAGGTCTGAAGAAGGAGCTGGAGGAGCTGCAGCAGCTGCACGAAGGCAGCCAGCGGGAGCGAGCAGCTCTCCAGCTACAGCTGCAGAGCTGCAAGGCGGAGCTGCAGGAGCTGCTGGGACGAAAGTTGCAGGTAAGAGGTCAGAAGGTCAGTGGGAGCTGGGTGGTCCTGCTTTGAAAGTCAGACAGCTCAGGGTTTCTGAAGTAGTCAGTGAGGAACACCAGGTTCCCTCCAAGGTAAGAACAAAGATCTGCTAGGTGAAACCTCAGATGCCTTGAGAGTCCAGCCCTCTGTTGCCATGACTACTGTCCATGTGTGTGCATGCTGGCTGATAACTCTGCAGCAGACCTTTAAACTTTTAGTTGCAAGCTTCTTAACATTTTTGAGAATATTTGTTTTCTCCATGCGTCTGCCTCGGTGTCTGCTAAACTGACTGATGGAGACCGTCTACATGTTGATGAGGAACCCCAGAGAGGGTGTCACATGACCCAAAAGTTTGCTCAAGGGCTCATGACTATGGGGATTGTAGTAAACAAAAGATCAAACCAGCAGCCTTCCAGCTGAAAGGGGATCCCAGTACGGCTGGGAGTTTTTAAGTGAACTCTTAAAAACAGTTCACTGAACAACTTCAACTGAATACAATTCCTACAAACACCTGAGACACAGCGATGCAAGAGTGAAAGATTTTACTAAAAAGAGGTCTTGGTAACAAAAAAAAAGAGAAAAACAAATATCCAGTGATGTGTTGGTAATATTGATTGCATGAAATTCCCATAGGTACCAGATCTGATAGAAACTCGAAGTTTGTTTTCTTTATGTGAGACAGACGTTCCTGCTGCTTCATCTGCGCTTCAGTCTATTAAGGAGATCCATTAATTCAGACTAGATCTGGCTGAAGCAGACGTGCCATTTCTTTAGTCAATTTAAAACTAAAATGACTTCTGAGCTTAAAATTGTGATTTCTGACCCATTGTAGGGTCCAGACCTAAACCTGGACAGCACCAGCTGGTCTGGCTGGTTCATGGTTTCAGGAACTTGACCAGGTACTGCGGTGAGCTGACACCTAACTGTAGTGGGACCCTTAAAAACAGCTCACTGAACAAGTTGAGATCAATCTGTGAATTTAAATTAAATGTGAACACTTCTGATGGTCCTCTCTGAAGGTCTTGGGTGACTTCAGTCTGAATCTGCATCAAAGTAAAACCGTTATTGGAACAGAAGTGGTTTGCAGGGCAGACCGAGCGCGGCGGAGTGCGTGACCCATGTTGGGAGGTCATCAGGAGTTTGAGTCCCGGCCCGTTGACCTTTGTCGCATGTCTTCCCCCTCTCTCTCAACCCTCTTTCCTGTCAATCTACTGTGAAATAAAGGCCACTAAATCCAAAAAATAATAATAGAAAAAACCCAATTCTGTGGCCCTGGCTACCAATCATTGCCTGGGAGATTTGAATGTTCATGAGAGTTCAGTCACACTGCTTTTCTATTCTGGTGGATCAGGATCCTGAGTGGAACCATCCAGTCCATGGTTTTAATCTGAAAGCTGTTCTGGTTCTGACCTGATGTCTAGCCAGTCCTGGTTCGTAGGATCCGTCTCAGAAAGGATCACAGAAACAACATATGGCACAAAGACAATCTCATTACCTTCACAGTGAACAGATTGGGGGTGTCTTCGTCTGTGGTGAACATTTCAACGTTTCACGACTGATAGTCTGACCTTCACTCGTCTTTGGTTCTCATCTTGGTGTGTAGGTTGAAGCTTTTGCTTCACTTCACTTTTCTTATCTTGTTGACCTCAGTGCAGAGATTGATCAAAGCTATTGGACAGTACTTCATCGGCTCTAATGCTAACCCCTGGTAGCTAGGTACCTGCCCTGGGTTGTTCCTCATGACAGACGGTTCTAAGTCCAAACATGAAGGGATTCTATCTCTACAGTCTCCTAGTTGTAACATTTGAACATGTAGCTGTAATTTAATGTCTTTGGCTCCCCCTGCAGGTAAAACACGAAGCACCTTCTGAACAAAAGCAAATGTCAGGTTCTTGGTCTTGGACCTGTTCTTGGTTTGGTTTGGGAGTTTTACATAGCAGCTTCTTTCCTCCTTCATCCTTCTTTATCAAAGTGTTCCCTTATTTTGTTCTAACTCTGTGGCTCGTGGTGGGTAAACCAGTCTGTCCAACCCTTCATGGCCCCAGTGTGACCCTACAGATGCTCCTTAGACCGTCACAGTGACAGAGCGTTAGCATGTTGGCTGAGCATTTTGCCTATGAGCATGCTTCAGTTATCTC
Organism: Xiphophorus couchianus; assembly: GCF_001444195.1. Lineage (NCBI taxonomy): Eukaryota > Metazoa > Chordata > Actinopteri > Cyprinodontiformes > Poeciliidae > Xiphophorus > Xiphophorus couchianus. The sequence goes on along the minus strand of NC_040244.1, from coordinate 41,233 downwards.
TTGTCCATCTGTTTGTCTGCATGTGTTCGACTGAGCATCGTCAGATCTGTTTAATATGAATTTTATACTGTTAACTATAAAATTCTGTTATGCTTGACCTACCAGTCTTTAAATCTCTCTCTCTGTTCATCCAGTCACATTTTATTTAGTCCCTGTCGATGTTCTCCCTGTCACACCTTCTCATGTTAGTACTTAGATTATTTTCTGCTTTTATTTTCTCCTCTCCCCTCCTCCCTCTACACCCCACCCTGTCTTCTTCCCAGAACTGCACCCGTCCTTCAGAGCCCCCCGTCCTCTCCATCCCGTTCATAGGATTGATTGTTATAGTGGCGTTGATTTGGTGCTGGTGGGAGGAGCTGGCGTCCTAAGGGACCAGGTATGGCCATGGCTTTGCTTCTTTCTGCAGCCAAGAATGGCTGATAAACGAGAACCTGCTCAGAGCACCTTAGTGCAGCTAGTGGAGATGAAACCTGATGGTGCTCCTGATCTCTGTGTGTCATTCAGACATGCTCAGCAAAGGCTGCACTGATATCATGAGAAATGAGTCTGAATAAATGCCACTATAAAGAAGAACACTGTGTCTCGTTTCCAGTGGGAAGCCATGTTCCTACTGGAAACTAGGTAAAGGACAGAAGGAGCTTTTCTATGCTCCATGAAGACTCTGCACCTTCCTCATGTGGCTGTTGGGTCTCTACCCACAGTGAAGTCAGCCATCCCCAACTAAAGCTACTGACAAAAGATAGTGATGGTGAAACAGCATACTGCCTCCAACCCTGTTTTACAAACAGGTAACATCAGAGTGCATACTTGGGTTTAATGGACGTTATCTTTGCTATCAAAAACAGAGTGAGCTCCTCACTATGGCTGAGAGATTCTAATCAGGTTCTAGTTGTAGCGCTTTTCTCAACTGAGCAGATCTGACTGCGAGGTGTAGGGTTAACCAGTTTGTATAATCAGAAGTAGGTACGGCACGGAGTCATGAGTGGGGTGAATAATTAATACAACTGATACAAAAAAGTAAAGTTTGTTAATATTGCTATTTATTGCAGTGGCAATGATAATAATAATAATAATAATAATAATAATACCAAAACAACAAAACAATAAATTTCCAAAAAAACAGAAGGGGAAAAAAACAAACCAACAAAAACAATTATAATAATAATCAGTGATACTTCAAACGTAATAGAGTCCACAATAGATCCAAGAACAAAAAGAGAATAATTATGTTCCCTTTTCAATACTCAGAGTTTAGTTCGTTTCTGTAGGGAAAGTGTAGTTCCGTTTTCCTACCACCAGATGGTGGGTGAGTAGCTCGCCATCTTCCGTCATCAAGTGAGTCAATGCGACGGCAAAGGCGGAAAAAAAAACCTGACCTAAAAGGCCAGATAACACACATTAAGTTCATATATAAACATTATATTTATATAAACTAAATGGGAGAGACAAGAAAACAATTAAATACGTACTTGCTATATTTTAACAACTTCATAGAAAAAATAAAAAAGAAAGGAGATAAAAAGAAAAATTTTAATCCTTTTTTAAAAAAAGTGCACTTCATAATTCAAGTTCAAAATTACTTTAATATAATTAGCAGTCATTACAAACAACCAATATTGAATCAAATCAATCAACTTACAAATGTGATTGATCAAAGTAGCTACAATCTAAATCATATTAGGTACCAAATTTCATTGCTGCACCAACATGGAATGCAACACCAATAAAGAAATCATGGAAAAAATAATCAAATCTAAAGTTGAAAGGTAAACCCTTAAATATTAAAGGTGTGGTCTTTAATTCGGCTGCAACAGTGTGATTCTTCAATAAGTAAGTAATTAATAAGTAGACTAAACTGATGTGGGCTACTGATTGTCGATGGATCAGAGCTAATGCTAATGCTAATGCTAACTGGCGGAGCAGAGCGAAAATAACGCCCTATTATCTACTCACCGTCGAGTAACGGATTATCTGAGGAGGTGGATGCAATGATAACTTGCTCAAAACAGGAAGGTTCACCAGCTCTCAATGGATCACAACCTGGCGAGTGATTCAACGGGAGGGAAATATTAGCGGCGCTATCTTTGCAGATACTATACAACGTCAAGTCAGATGGTATTTAACAACTCACCGCAATCTTCAAGTTTTAGAGATTAAATGAGTGATGAGTCGATTCAGAAACTCCAGGTTGTTTTATAAACAACCAACAGTGAGCAGCAGCAAGGTGGGGAAGAAAAAACAAAACCTGGAAGCACACATGACAATCAACTTAAAGGGAAGGTGATTGGGTCATGGCGGCCACCTGGGTTACATAGTGGTTTCATATCATGATGTCATCATTTCTGGATGGAGCTCAGTATGCAGAGGCGGTCTTTAGTTAGTGGAATCAGCCCTTCAAACACTTCCTCCTCTGCAGAGGAGAATGGTTCACATCACCTGGATGTTTGGTTCATCTGACTAAGACAGATCTAGTAGGTAGATCCAGAACTTTCTAGAGGAGCTTCTGACCTGGGAAGATAAAGCTGTGGTGAACTGGCCTCACTGGTCTCATGTTTAGGTTACAACACCATCGTGACTGTGGCTCCATGTTGGTGGAGCTCCTGTTAGGACTTTGCATTGGTTGTAAGCGCAGAAGGTGGAATCATAGCAGGATCCACCAGTATGACCAGTATGTAGACCAGGGGTCCCCAAAGTTGGTCCTCGAGGGCCGGCATCCTACACGTTTTAGTTCTCTCCGTGGTGGCAGTAACAACCGTCTCATCGGGTCAGTGATCTTCTTAGGCCTTCTAATGAGCCATCATTGGATCCAGGTGCGTTAAACCAGGGAGAGAACTTAAACACGCAGGATGCCGGACCTCAAGGACCTACTTTGGGGATGTAGACTGTCAGAGATTCTTAGCAGTCTACATATTCCCCCTGCTGGTCATTGGAAAGAATGTCATCTTGGGACATTTTAAGGCTGCATTGGTTCCATTGGTTGGGAATGGCAGTGTCCTCATGTGCCCTTTGGATAAGGTTGAAGTGTTTTGGGGGTGGCAGTTAAGGGGTTAAAGGTGCAAACCTCCTCTGGATGACTTATGATGTAAAATGATGAGTTTACAGTCTGAAAAATGGCTATTCTGGGAAACTGGTCGTTAAGATTGAAGGAATGAACTAGTAATCCATCAATGCACCTTTCATTTAAACATGAAGCAAAATAAAACGTGCCTGATCTTTTGTTTTGGTCATTTTGAACATGATTTATTCCCCTGACCCTTCATCAGGTCTCTGACAGCATGAAGACAGTTTTTGGTTGATCTGTCAGAAGTTCAACCCTGCTGTCTTCAGTGGTTGTGGTCATGACCTGCAGGTGTGTGATTGGGTGTTGGGATGGAGAACAGGAGTTGTCTCCTTGTTAAATATCAGTGTGGTTTCATAGAAACGGGTTCATCTCAGTCTGGGCCACAGACAGGTGGCGCTGATGAGCTCACCGGGATCATCTATTTTCACCAACAGCGACTCAGCAGAAGACCTGCTGTGAGGAGCGTGAAGTGACAGTGATCCTCCTTTACAGATGCTTCTAACATGACTCTCTTTTTTTGTTTCCAGAAAAGCGACTCTGAAGGCTGGAACATGGCGGTGGCGGCGGTCGCGGTGGCGGCCATTTTGGTTCTGGTTGTCCCCAGATTTACCAGGGCCTGAGGACTAACAGGAAGTGACCTCACGGCATGCTGTGGGAACCTGTTGGCTTGCTCTCATCCATCCATGATGTCTCCATGATGCAACTCTGCACAGACGTCAGAGTGGAGGAAAGACTGGTTGTTGTTCCTGGAGGTCAGCGGGTCATTCAGCTCTGGGCTTTGCAGATCCACCTCTATGATCCATTTTTATTCCACAGCTAGCATTAGAGCAACGTGTTGGATGTGTGAACTGATAGAACTCCTACAGAAAAATATCATGATGTTAAAACGGGTACCCCGCCTCTCGCCTGGAACGTAGCTGGAGATAGGCACCAGCAACCCTCCCGACCCCACTAGGGACAAGGGTGAACAGAAAATGGATGGATGGATGGATGGATGTTAAAACGGTGGGACGCCTTTGAAAATGTAATTAATTAGAGGCTTTTTAAATAAATTACGATTTGATCAAAAACTAAATCTGACACAAGAAGCAAAGTTTCAAAGTTCATCAGTTAACATGAGGCTTGTCTGATGACCGACTCAAACCATAGATATGAGCAACTTTCACCTTGACTGAGTGCAAACTGGAATGTTGAGGTAAATATCAGTCAATGAGTGGAGAACGTTCCCGTTCTCAAACACACATCAGAACTTCACCCAAACTGGTCCTTCTTTCCAGACTGGGGAATCTGGATCATAAACCTGGATTTTTAGGTTTGCATCTAATTTTAAACAATCATTTAATAATAATAACTTGAACTATAATGACATGCAGATTTTTCACAGAAAACCTGCTAAAGTTGGTTGTTTAAATGTCAAGTTTCAGGTCAACGTTTTTGGACTTTTCCTCTTTCTGCAGATTGAATTCCACCAGAAAGCATCAAACCCAGATGTTGTAAAATGTTCTCCTCTCCCTCCAGTTAGTTCATCCCATAGAAGAGCAACCTGGTTCACACGTTGGCAACTTTCTGGAAACTCTCATGTTTCAGTCTTCTGCAAATTGCACATCAAGCCAACAATTCTCTCTAGCATCCGCCAGGGGGCGGTGCAGCTTCCTCTGCAGCCCTGATTGCTGGAGAGAAGAATCTTCTGTTTGGTTCCGTTTGGTTCTGAAGGGAAGTGTTTAGGTGCTGAATCTGTCGGTGATGTGAGGGAAGGTCTTTCCACTGTCCAGCTGATAAATGAATGGTTTATTGCTGACATTTCAGACACGTTATGTGTATTTAGCTCTTTATTATTATGTCTTCCTGAACTAAAGTAACACTTTGCACATACTGAGTAGCTCTGACTACTAGAAACTGTAGCAAGGAGAACTTTAACGTTTTCTTCATCCATTGACTCTGCTTCAGTCTGCTTGATGCTTCTTGTGTTTTTATCTAATGACTGAGCTTTATTTTCTCTAATAATTCCTTTATAAAGTGACAAAACTTCCATTTCTGTGTTTGTCGTTGTGCAGCAGCCAATGTAGCAGTGAAACATGGAGCTTATTTAACTGATTACACTGTGGTGATACCAAAGTTGCTTTAAAAGTTCAAATATTTTAGCACAGATTTGTTCATGGGATTCAGTTCAATAAAGCTTTGTTTATTTTGATGAGGGAGAGGGAGGGTCTAATGGGGGAAAAACTGACTAGAAAAGTAGCTCTGATTTAATTCAGCTCCAAAATATTCCTTTAATCCCAAAGAGAAATGAAATGCACACTACAGAGGTCCAACAGAACCAGAACAGAACCAGGGTTCTTAATGAGGTTGTCGAGCCTCTTCTGGTTCTGGTTCTGGTCCTCCTATAGACCCTTCTCTGTCTCCAGTCCAGTCTGTCCAGATGAACACTGGGGGTTCTATAATCCTCTGCTGTGATGGAAACAGGGTTTGACCTTTGACCTTTCTCTTGACCACTTGTTGGCAGTAAGGATGATTGTCCACCAGCTTTGATCCTCTGACAGCTGCAGAGTAATCTGAGTATTTCTGGAGATGACAGGAGTCGGACTGCTGGACCTTCATGATGTGGGTCGTCATGGCAACAGGTCTACAATCGTTGAGCGCAGAATAAAGCGGGATGTCTTCCACAACGCTGGAACAATCCGTCCATCTGATCCTCCTTTTGCCCGCAGCCTGAGATCTTCCTCCTTCCTGATTCTCTGATTTGGTTCCTCTGCAGTTTGTCCTCCAGGTTCTTCCTGTTCTTCTGTCTCTGATCTGGACTGGAGCTGCTTCCGTTCCCCGTCTCCTTCCTTAAAGGCTCTTTGGTTTCTTCAGGTCCCTGCTGATCCAGGGTTTGTTATTGTCTCTGTTCTGGTGGCGACGCTGCTGTCCACACAGAGGTTCAGATCAGTCATGGCTCTGATGTCATCTCCATGAGGCTGGCAGAGAGCGATCCAATCAGTAGCCTCAAAACAAGCCAGCATGGTTTCTTTAGCTTCCTGTGATTGTCTTCTCGCAGTATTCTTCTTTAGAGATTGCCTCTGAATAACGGCTTTATACTCCTGGCAGAGAAAAATAACATTGTGATCTGATTTTCTAAGGGGAGGTCTTGCAGTGATGTATGCAAACCTGACATTCACAACAAATCTAGAATTTGTTGCTGAGGAAACATTTAGTTTTGTCTGGCAGAAGAGCTGATTGAGTGTTAAAATGTTGGAAGTGCGGCAGAGTGAGACATAATTTAGATCACCAGATATTGTCACAAACACGTTGGGTGTTGTGGTTGTAGCTTAGCAACAACTGAACTGATGACTTCATGTGCAGCTGATGGTGGGATGGAAACAGCTGCCAAAATAACAGTGGTGAACTCTCCTGGTAAATAATATGGATAAAAACTCAGTATATGATGAGAGAAGATGTTCCATGTCCTGTACCTTTTGTGAAACGAAACTAGTCCAACTCTTAACTTTCCAGTTCAGACAGGATGAATAAAGAAAACTTTGCCTGTTGCATAAATGTCTCCTCAATGTAAAAATGTGCTAGTGAGGATGTTGATTCTCTCCAATATGATTTAATGTAGTGCATAAAAAACATTGTAGGATTCTTTAGCTATTAGAATAATCCACATTTACTGAATGATGATCGGAGGGTTAGACTTACCAGATTTGATTTTCTCTCTAGGTTTGAACATTTTGTCAGGTAATAATCTCTTCTGTTTTTCCGTATTTAGGTTAGTTTATGCTTATATTTGACTGGAGACCAAAATATATAGAGAGTAAAACGAAACTGATCCTGATCAGCGGAGACGCAGTGCCTTGGAGCAAGAAATTCCTGCACACAGTCTGAAGTCGATGTGTCCGGTTATTGGACCTGCCAGGACGAGCATGAGAACCAAACCTTTCATGAACCGGCTGTAAAAATGTCTGCAACAATCAAACAATCTAAAGTCTTCAGTTTTTGATAGAAGAGTCCGCCGGTGACCTCCTGGCTCGTTGCTGTCTGTAGTTTGAATCAAACTGGGCTCTACATAAACTCCGTACTCAGACCTGAACACCAACATCACAACAACTTAGTTTGAGTTTTTTCAGCTTTCCAATTTGTTGGGATTATTTATCTTGAGTTGTCTCTGGAGGTCAAAGGTCAATAATCTAGCTGTAGTTGTTTATCAGAAAACGATGTTGAACTGTCATTCTGCATGCGACGCTACCAACATTAATAACCTGCATGGTTCTGATCCAGAAGTTCAGCTCAGATGTTTGTTCTGTAATTTTCTGCACTAATAAAAATGTTTTATGTCTCACAGCAGAACTTTTCCAAGGCTGAAAGTTTTCATCATTTTAATGGACAGATTGTACAACACTAAAGAGTATTTCTATTTTATTTGATTCTAAATATACTAATAGCAAAGTTATTCAGAAAGGTATTACAAATGATTAAATATAATAAATTATTAAAGCTTTTAAAAAAGCAGACAAAAACTAAAACTAGGTGGGAATTTTTGTCTAAATACTTTTATCAGAACAAAGACTTTATTTTCCATGAGTTTCTTTCTGCTGAATATCTGGAAGCTTCAGATCTGAAGCAGAGGAAACGCGAATTATGATTGTTGGACACAGAAACAGGAAGTCCAGAAATCCACTTCCTCTTCTCCTCCATCACATCAGAGTTTTCCTCGGTTTAAATCTTTCATTCCTGTTAAGATGAAACACGTTAAACCATTTATAAAAACTGAAACAATAATCAAACTGTCAGGATCTTTAGTTATTTTGGGGATTTTATTTTTGATCATTTGTTTTGTGCTTTGCTTTAGTTATTCTTTTTGATGATATCAGTCAGTTGTTACTTATCTTAGTTAGTTAGTTATTTATTTTCTGGTTTGTTGGGTTAGATTTGATTGTTTCCTTTGTCGCTAATCGATCCGTTTGTTCCAGAATCTCTGACCGACCGACTGACGCCTCTGGATTCTTCAGTCGCTGCCGTCTGGTTTCTATTAAGTTTTTATTCTGTTTTTCATTAAACATTCATCAGGAATTTTCCACCTTCAACTAGAAATCAGGAGGGAAACGTCGCGTCACTGGCAGGAAGAAGAGAAGGAACAAAAGGTAATCAGGATCAATCAATATTCCATTGATTAGGTTTCAAAAGCAAATAACCTGCTGGTTTCAGTCTGGATTTAAAGGAACTCAGGGTTTCGGCTGTTTTTCAGTTTTCTGGAAGTTTGTTCCAGATCTGTGGTGCATAGAAGCTGAATGCTGCTTCATGTTTTGAGCCACATTTAGTTGTGTCTACTATCTTCTACTCTAAGTCAAATAAATTTAGATTTTGAGTCTAAATATGAATCTGTGAAAGATAAACTTACAGTAATAATTGAACTTTTATTCATTTTGTCAAACCTCAGAGTTTAATAAAATATCATTTCTAGGTTAGCACTTAAAAAATTGAAAGAAGGGGCGTGCCGTGGTGGCGTAGGGAACAGCGCAGCCCACACTTGGAGGCCCTGAGTCCTCGACGCAGCCGTCGCGGGTTCGATTCCCGGACCTGGCGACATTTGCCGCATGTCTTCCCCCCTTTCCTGTCAGCCAACTTTTCATATAAGGGACATTAGAGCCACAAAAGACTCTGGAGGGGAGAGAAAAAAACTGAAAGAAGAAGACAGGAGTGGGAACTATTTCCCAGAATGCTTAGCGGCATGTTTTTGTATCCTGAGATGGAAGATTGTTATTTATGCAGATGTTTATTTTAAAGCTTGAGGATAATGTGTTCACATTAAATGTTCTGAGCAGAATTCGTTGTGATGTTTAATAAAATTAATAAGATCAGAAATTTTGTTCTTGCCATTTGAAACAAGAATTTCAATTATTATAAAGTAAAATAATTATCTGAACTTGATATTGTGAGCTCTTTAGGTTGGGTCAATTTTTTCTTGCATATTGTAAAATAACTATTTGGTTTAATTTGCAGCATTAAGTTAAAACTCACAATTCAAGATTAATACACTTAAACAATACTTAGACAATTTGACTATTAAATCAACTTGATGAACTTTAATTTCTGAGCTAAAACCAAAACAATTTTCTTGTTGACTTAAATCGTTTTTCAAGGCAGGAGGTGAACGTTCATTTCCAAGTTAAACCAACTTCAAATGTTTTACAGTGTTGATCCAGCAGCAGATTTTTAATCCGTTCAGCGATTCAGAAACAGCAGCAGGGTTTACAACCGGGCGGTGTAGAGCTAGATGATGTAGAACTACATGTAGAACTACATATAGAACTAGATGATGCAGAACTACATATAGAACTAGATGATGTAGAACTACATGATGTAGAACTAAATATAAAATTATATGACGTAGAACTAGATGATGTAGAACTAAATATAGAATTAGATGATGTAGTACCGGGTGGTGTCTCTGCCTTCCTGGTTTTAGTCAGAACTCCAGCAGCAGCGTTCCGGACCGGCTGTCGGTTCTGGGGGAACCAGGTATCAAACTAATAGTGAATGTTTTGACCAATCAGAGGCCTCCGTTAAGACGTCTATTTGGGTCGGTTCTGGAGAAATGGGTCCAGTCGGATAAACATCTCTGGGTCACAGACGAGACAGATCAAGCCGCCCTTTTGGATCGGGACATCCTGAGGCGGTTCTGTTGGTACTGACGCTGGACGTGACCTGAATCTGTCGGACCGACGCCAACAGAACCGGGTCGGAGGGAGCAGGTGGATCTGCTGGAGGAGAGGAAGACTGCGGACCCAAAGGAGGAAGGAGAGATTCTGCAGGGACTTCCTCCTCTTCCTCCTCCTCCTCTTCCTCCTTCACGGCGCGGAGTGGAGAGGCGTGACGCGCCCGAACCGCATCTCCAGGATGGCAGGTAGGTCCGGCTGCTGGTTGAGGTTTTAAAGCATGCTATGGTGCTGATGGTTCGGTTCGGTTCGGATCCCTGGGGCTGATCTGCATCGCCGGAGCTCGGTGTCTTTAGGCGGCTGCAGCTGCGGCTCTGTGCCCGCTGCGGAGCCTTCAGCCTCGGATGCAGAAGGGAGGAGTCTCCGGTTCCGGAACCGTCAGGAATCTGGACTCTGGTGTTCTGCAGTGACCGGATGGCTTCGATTGGGCTCATAAGTGGGTCAATGTGAGAGGAGACCGGACCGAACCAGGCCGCGCCGGACCGAACCGTCAGAGGTGTGAGGAGCCGGGCCTCAGACATCAGATACGGACCGGTACCGAACCCTGATCAATCAGCAGATCTGAAATCCTGAACACGAACCTTTCAGGTCCAAATTGATGAAAGTAAAAACAGGAGCTGCTTCATGACGAAACAACCAGCGAGCTAATGGATCTGTACCGGTCCGGAGAACCGAACCGGTCCAGATTTCCAGAGATAGAAATTCCAGTTGGTTCGTTTTTAATCCGTGTTAACTTGTTAAAAATGTTAACTTGACGCCTTTTGGACCTTCAAAGAAGCAGAACCTTGGCCCGGTTCACCAGGTCCAGATATCCTCTCACTGGCCACTTTATTAGGCACACCTGGTTAGAGAAACTTCTGCTTGGACCTGATGACATCACAGCTGCTGCAGTTTCCATGAGCAACGTTGGTGTTGCCGCCAGAACCTTTAGAGGTTCTGTTGCAGACTCCAGGTTCAGTCGGGTCAGGGAGAGCAGAACCTCTGGGCCTTTGTCTCTGGAGGTCAGTGAAAGGTCAACAGGAAGCTGTAAGATTCGTTTGGTTCGGCTTTAAACCGTCAGGATGTGTTGTCGCTATGACAACACGTCCTGTACTGATGGCAGGTGAGTCAGGTGAGTGTCTCCTGCTGCCCAGGTCCTCCTGTCGGGCCCTCGGCTCCCAGCGTCGCCGTCGGACCACCGGCCCTCTGAGAATGTTGGACCCTGTGATCCTGCTGGGCTCCAGCTTCGGGACCGGGACCGGAATGGACCCCAGAGCCTTGTCATGCAGACAAACGCTCGCTGTGATGTTTCTGGTGGCTGGCACACTGGTTTCCATGACGACCACAAGCTCACCTGCTGCAGGTAAGCTGCATTTCTTACTTCTGCTGCTAAATGGTGTCGTGGCCTCCAGAAGAAGAATCTGGAATCTGTTTCTATTTCTGATTTTATCTTCATGTTGTCAATCCTCCCACGTCACTGACTCACTCTGTCCACACACACACACACACACACACACACACACACACACACACACACACACACACACACACACACACACACTCTCAGTGAGTCATGTGACCTGTTGACTGGAGGCTGGAAGGTACATTCATTTTTCCAGCATTCAGAAAAAAGCAGCTGCTGAAGCGTCGCATGAAAACAGCAAAGAGGAAAAACTTTTTCTCAGTTAAAAAATGATCATAAAATTATTAATTAATAATCATTGTTTCAGTTATTATTAGTCAATAGCAGCTGTAACTCGGAAGGTTTTTATTCTGGATTTAAAGGAACTCAGGGTTTCGGTTGTTTTGCAGTTTTCTGGAAGTTTGTTCCAGATCTGTGGTGCATAGAAGCTGAATGCTGCCTCTCCATGTTTGGTTCTGGTTCTGGATGCACAGCAGGCCATGTGGTCCGTCTTCCTGGTTTTAGTCAGAACCGCATCATCAACTACATCCACCAATCAGAACGACAGACCTATCTATCTATCTATCTATCTATCTATCTATATGAATCTTTTCTGCACGTGATTCTGCTGCGCGGCGTTGCCATGGAAACAGGCCAGCTGAAAGACAGCGACGCCTGTGTGTGTTTAAAGAACGAGTGGAAGCAGAACGATCAACTTCACTGAAAATCATCACAGCAAAAATGAGTTTTTGGCCGTGAACATAAAAAAATCATAAAAAATCATAAAAATCTGGACGGACTGGATGCCCAGTAGGTCCAGGGAACCTGCTGGACATCCACCTGCTGTAACTACAGTAAGTTTGTTTGGCTTTATTTTATTTATCCCCGTCTCTGTTATTAATTCATCCACTGAAAGGAACTTTCTGCTTATTAATCATTTCACTCATCAAAATCTAAATGAATAAATAAACATTTCAGCTTCATTCCATCATCCATCTGCTTCATCTGAGTGACAGAAAGTAAATCATTTCTGTCTGTGGAAATCCAACAGTTGGATTTTGACAGGAAGACTTTCCCAGCAGAACCAGAACCAGAACCAGGCGGTGTGCTGCGCTGACTGGAGGTTCTGAACAACCAGACTCACCAAGCCAGGAGTATAATTACTACAATATTTTCAGATCAATGCACATTATTATTTTACAAAATAATATGTTGGAACCTTATGAAAGTTAAAGTCAAATATTACAGCAAAGATCAACAGCAACACCATAAACCATCCAATCACAGCATTACTTCATGGTCAACGCTCTGCTGTTGATTTATGGCAGTGTTTCTCAAAGCCGGTCCTCAGCCTCCCTGCCCTGCATGTTTTAGGAGTTTCCCTTCTGCTACACACCTGGATTGAATATTTCGGTGATCAACAGGTTTCTGCAGCACTTGATGGTCATGCAGTCATTTGAATCAGCTTCTCTGTAATAGAGGCTCATCTAAAACATGCAGAGCAGGACTGAGGACTGGAATTGAGAAGCACTGCTTTATGGTAACTATGTACAGAATATTCAGAGTAAGTACCTCAAAATATGCAACCATTACAATAAACAGGTAAAACTGAAATATGACAAACATATCTGAGCTTTCTGCAGGAATCAGCTGCAGAGCTAAATGACAGCAAAGTGCTAACAGAACAAGAACTCTGCTATCATCAGAAACATTTATTGATCCAAACACAGCAATGAAAGTTGACCTGCAACCATGAGACTGAGGAGGAGCCAGAAAACCTTGGGGTGAGACGTTGTGATCCACGACTCACTTCCTGCTCTCATGTCTAATGGCTGCACTGGTTCTGCTGCTTTGACCAGAAAGCAGAGAAATCTTCCCTGAGCGACTCGTCTCCATGCAGGCGGGTTCTGTGTGTCACCAACCGACAGAACACGCCGCTACTGACGGTGTGCGCCGGCGTTAAGCTTGAGAGGAACCAAGTGGACACCTGTAGCTGAAAGGCAGAAGAACCAGGAAGGAAAGGCGTGACTGGACCAACCAGTTCATTGAAAAAAGTCCAAAAAGGTGCCGACAAGCCAGGGGACCGGCATGGCAGCCTAGTTAATTGTTTGATCATCACTTGGTTTTATTGTTCTTTCATTCAAGCACTGTTGTAAAATGGTGGAAATAATGTTTAAATGAAGCTGTCTAGTCAAAGGCCTTTTGAATGTTTTATAGCTGTTTTGTTCCGACACCCAGAGAAAAACAATCATCCCCTTCAGACTTTAGCTCTCAAGTCTGCATGAGTCTGGCTAGCGCCTCTTTATGACCAGCACGTTTCCATATCCAACACTTCTGTGTAATAAAGGTTCAGGTAGTTTGTGGCCCTCGGAAACTTTCAGGGGCCTAACGAAAAGTTCAGGGGTCAGAATCATCGCATTCTCTTTTATTCTCTACAGGTGTGTTGGATTTGAACAGGACAATGGGGTCATCATCACATCCATCATCACCATCACCCGCCCCCCCCAGGCGGCCCTCAGACTTTAGTTACCATGGTAACAGTGCTGGAGCCGGCTCAGCAGAGGACCAGGAAGCTGGGGCTCAGGGCATCCACCTACTGCTGAGACCTCCAGACCTGCTGGCCCCCAGTCTACCCCCAGTACTCCCCCCACTCAGCCAGCCCACCCTCACCCCTCCGCCCCCCTGGGAGCAGGGCCCCTCCCTGGAGGAAGCATGGGGCTCTGGGGACTACCTGGAGACCCTGTCCTTCATGGTGCCTGACGGGGAGGAACTGGGCCTTGCCACGCCACTACCGAGCCACCCTTGGGACGCGGACTCTGATGGGGACTGGGTCTCTTATGACACGGCCTTCCCGGCCCGTCCAACCCTCCCTCTGTTCTCCCGTCCCCTCATCACCCCCTCCTCCACCCCTGCTGTTCCCCTGCACACCCACACTGCCCATCTGGACGTTTTTTCCACATGGGATGAGGAATATGACCCGGAGGACATGATGCCTCTGGAACCGACGGAGGTGCTGCTGCCAGACATGAACAGTCTGGAGTACTACACCAACCTTCTGGCCCGGGAAAAGCAGAAGGAAAAGGAGAGGGAGAAGGAGGACCAGATACATGGTACCAAGTCCAGACCCTCCATTACTCCCACAACAACACAAACTCACCTTTCTCCTCTGACCCCAGTCCCAACCCTCAGTGGACCTCCACCAGATCATCCCCCACGAGGAGCCTTCCCTCCCCTTACTCCCTCACCTGCTCTTACAAGTCAAAAGTCACCTACCCTACCAAGCACCTCCCAAATCCCTTCCACTCCTGCTCCACCTTCTCCAAAAACCAAAGACCGTGCTCCAGGCCTCCCTCCTCGTCCCCCATCTAACACTTCCAGCCAGGTGCCACCCCCTCCCCCACTGGGACCACCGGTTCGGCCCGTCAAACCAGGAAGACCGTCGGTGATCACAGAAAAAACGGCAAAACCTCCAGCCATAACGACCACCACCCAGATTACCTCCATCAGCCTCACCAGAGGGCCCCCAGTTACCACACCCAAAGGGGCCCAGACTCCGCTCACCAGACAGTACCTGTGCAACGCCACCAAGCCTGAGCTGTACCTGGTCAGAGTGGGTAAGTTCCCCAGCCTGCATGTGACAGGAAGTGCTGCTTCTTTTTTCAGCCACACGATGAACTTGTTTGTTCTGCAGTGAGTTCTAAAGGCTCGTCGGCCGGGTTCAGTCATGTCCGCGATGTCCTGAGGAGAGAGTTCAACCGCTCAGTAGAGCTGCAGGTAATCACGTGAACCCAGGTACGGTCTCTGGCTTCAAAGCTGGTTCCTTATTATTAGGAAGTATAAGCCCAGTAAGTACTATACTTATGCACTTACTGTGCATAAGCTAAGCAACTCCAGCATGATTTCATCTGGAGGAGTTTTTCAGCATTTTCTGACTCCAGGACGAGCCAAACAAACTAGATTCTCTCTGCTCGGTTTTTCAGTTCCTGAGAACTCCATCCAGTTTTGCCTTTCGTGTCGTGTCTGGACCCATGATATTCACTGCCGTATCTGTCATCAACGCTCTCCGTCAGTCACCGCGCAGTTCAGGCCCCATTCCTACAGTTTCCCCTCTCTATACCATACCGGACCTCTGGTACCAGATCCACTCGGTGCTGCAGTTTGTTCCCACCCATGTTGACGTCAGAGTGTGCAACTTCAGTGAAAGGGTGGAGCGAGGGCTGATAATGGCATATGCAGAGAGCAGAAGGAGGTCACACGAGGCGGGAAACATCACCGTCCAGGTGAGTCTCACCTGTTCATTGACGCCCTGATATCAGGTCAGATAGTTACATCTCTGACTTCCTTACACAGCTGCTGAACATCACAATGAGCAAAGGCTGGCCAGCAGGGGGGCAGAAGGTTCCTGTTGACATCACTTTCGCTGTACGAGATGGGAGGGGCTACTTGGCGGGGTCAGAGGTTAGCGAACACCTGAGGAAGCTCAGCTTGGTGGAGTTCAGCTTCTATGTTGGATTTCCTGCTCTGCAGATTGCAGAACGTACGTCAACACACAACTGAAGGTTGAACATTCAGATGGCTGAATCGTTCAGCCACAACTTCAGTTTGAAAACTGTTCAAACTATTAAACACATGCACTGTAACAAGTGTGAGTTGAATTTTGAAATGCTTGTGTTCACAGCCTCCCACTATCCTGAGCTAAATATGTCCCACCACCTGCGTGACACGTGGGTCCGTACAGGTACAAACGCAGCTCAACCCACCCCAAAGAAGGTTTCAAAAGGTCAACCCTGCAGGTCTGAGACTTGTTCTCGGTGCTCTGTGCTGTTTCAGTCCTGCTGGGTGTTCATGAGCAGCAGGTGGCGGAGAGGAGTTTTAAAGCTCGACTGGAGCGACGACTGGCTGTGCTACTGGAGGAAGGACTGCAGGAGACAAGCAGGAGGCGCTGGAGAAGAGCAACCGCTGTGGGCAACAACAGTTTACAGGTAAAACATGAAACGTACAGTAAAATGATTCATTTTAATATGAAGGTCTTTCATGCCTGTGAAGGGTCATGTGATCATTTGACTGACTTTTTTGTAAACTGTCTCAAAACGACACTTGTGAATCGGCGCTTTCTAAATAAACTGAAATGATCTGTTGCATCACGTGGCAGAGCGACGGCCCGTCTGCATTTCCTTTGGTTTACCACCTCCTGTCAGATTACTGTTGAATAAAGGTCACTAGTGTGTATATATATATATATATATACCGTATATATATATATATATATATATATATATATATATACCGTATTTTCCGCACTATAAGGCTCACCTTCAATGAATGGCCCATTTTAAAACTTTTTTCATATATAAGGCTCATAGAATAGACGCTACAGTAGAGGCTGCGGTTACGTTATGCATCCATTAGATGGAGCTGCGCTAAAGGGAATGTCAACAAAACAGTCAGATAGTCAAACTTTATTAATAGATTACAAACCAGCGTTCTGAAAACTCCCTTCATTCCCAAAATGAATAAACAGCTGTTTTATTATTTTCCCCGGGGTCAGAATCATCGCACGTAAAGTCAGTGACGTGGTATTTTGGTGACACAGTTTATCTTTTAACAACAGCAAGGTACAACATATAGTGGAGGGGAACTTTTCCGTAAAAAACAGTCTGATACCGCGCCTTATGGTGCGGATAATAGGGTATATAAAGTCAATTGAATGGAATTGCACCATCTGATTCTCCAGGGTTTGGGCACTGGCTTCCTATGCAGCCTGAACTTTTGTTCTATTTTGTGTTTCACCTGTGCAAAATGTACCCAGGACGACAGACACATTGAATACATTGATAATGTTAAGATTTAAAACAAAATCAAAAACCATCTGTTTATTTGTTCTTCATTATGGTTCCTCATGAGAAAACCAATTTCCAAAATATGCATTCAGATGCAGGACTCCCTGTATCTAAGGTGGAATCGGTCGGCTTGGAAATTCTGTCTCATGTAATAAATCCCAACGGTTGTGTGTCAGGTGGTGCGGATATCCAGGCTGTCCGGGCCAGAGCGCCCCCTGGAGGTGTTTTACTTCGTAGAGGGTCCAGGTGGGGAGAGAGTCCCGGCAGAGGTAACTGCAGCCACCATGAACCGCCTGGACCTTCAGAGGGCCGCCATTGTCCTTGGACACCGAGTCCAGAGGCCTCTGGCTCAACGTGAGTGAGAAGCTAAATCAGAGACAGATGTTCCAGGGCTTTTAATCTGAGGCATCAGGTCAGACTCATCTGTTCCTGTCCTGTGTCCAGCTGTAGAGACTCTTTCTGTTCCTCCGGCCGAGACTCAGAGCAGCAGCATTTGGTTGATCGTAGGTGTGGTTGTCCCTGTGCTACTGGCTGTCTTCATTATCATCATTCTCTACTGGAAGCTTTGTGGGTCTGAGAAGCTCGAGTTTCAGCCGGATGCCATCAACACCATCCAGCAGAGGCAGAAGGTACGAAGTGGTGGATTTCCTCTGGTTGAGATGGAAACGAGTTCAAGTCTGACACTGGTATCCTCTGCAGCTTCAAGCTCCTAGTGTCAAAGGCTTTGACTTTGCAAAGCTCCATCTTGGTCAGCACAGTAAAGACGACATCATGGTGATCCAGGAGACGGGTCCACTACCTGCCCCAATAAAAGAGGCCACGCCCTCCGACGGTGGAGACCTCAATACTCCCAAGTCCAAAGGATCATCCACTAAAGCAGCACGTTCAAGTCGCCGCAGGGGAAGGTCAGAGAACTCCTGTAAAACTTCTTTAAATAGTTGAGTTTGCTAAACATTTCTGCTGCTTTGGTCACGTCAAACAAACATTCAACTTTAAAATTATTCTCCTGCTGTCTGGATAGAGGATGTAGATATGGCCCTGATATCTCAAAACGACTACAACCCTTTTAGAAAAGTCCTCAGCAACATTTTTCCACCTATCAATTCAGTTTATGTTCAACCAGCTGCTGGACTGAGACATTGTTCTCCTTAGGCTCAGCCCTTCAGACGGAGACTCGTTAGGAAGTGAGCAATCCAGTGGCAGGGAGTCGGCAGAGGAAAGCACCAGACCTGTGGCCACACCCAGTGAGGGCAAACACCACAGGAAGGCCCCTAAAAATGGTAAGAGCTGGTGATGTCATCATGTAAAGCTTGAGTAGGAAGGAGTCACATATTAGGATAATGGGGAGCAGATCAACATATTGTTTTTTGATCAATTTTCTTTCCTTTCTTCTATTTATTGCACCCGTGAATGAAGGGAGGAGCAAAATAGGTAAGTTTAACCCTTTATTCATCGATGCTACTGTTATTCTTATTACTTGCCTCATCCCTCACATACAGCTTCAACTTGCTTATTCTGAAGTAGATGCAAAACGACGCTTTCATGAGCAAAATCCAACCTGGAAAATAAGGCAGATGCTTCTCATCCCAGAAGGATCTGGCAATGGATTTAAGGAATCTGGTGGTATTTATGTTGAGGAAGGTGACTACTGGACTGAAAAACTGAGTGCAGACCACTGAGAAGCAACCAGGAGACTAAGCAACTGGGTAAAACAACTAAAAAGCCCATCAAAAACTCCCAGAGATGCGCAGCATGTGACCTCGCTTCAGCTCTTTAATTAAACACAAGTTTAAACAGTAACATCCTGGACAGCTGAGTTTTCAAAAATGAATTTGATTGTGTGGGATGACAGGAGGAGATGCACAGCATCAATGTTGGGGGAATGCAAAACATCAACCTCTTCAGCTTTTTTTTCACTTGACCAATGTGCATCATGTGGGAATCAGACATAGAATCAGCTCTTCACTCTGTACGGCTTGTCCCACTGCGACCCGTATTCTAGACTCTAGGGGGCAGTGTAGAGTAAGCATAGCAACATGTTGAGAAATACAAAACAGTTTTTAGTGGCAACATGGCGACATCCATGAATGTGGTGGTCTTTATGGGCAGAATCGTGTTGGTAAGAATGGAAGTTATTCTAATAATTCATAAAATTGACTTTCTGTCTTTAATTAAAACTAAAGAGATTCAGTTTTTAAGTATTTCCTAAATTTTGTCCAACAAATAAATTTCTCAAGTGAAAATTTGATCTGGAAAATGTTGCTTCTGTTTTATGTTGCTGTTGGGAGTTTGGAACAGATTTTTTATGGGAGGCTGTTTGTGGGTTTTGATTGTAAAATGTCATTATTTCTGTCTTAAGAAACAGCATCTGTGTTTGGACTGAAGTGCAAAAACAACAATTTTGAACTTCCTTTAAAATAAGTCAAATTGGAAAATCATATAGTTTAGATCTTAAAGCTAAAACCCAGCTAGACCTCAGTTTTTATTTCATAGGTTGCTTCAGTGCTTGATTTCACTCAATTACTTATTTTTACACCAATTTTTGGACATGTTTTAGTTTCTATGTAATCAATGTGTCTTCAGACTCTAATATACGTGAATAGTTTGGTTTTGCCCGCTGTGGTTGTCACCAGGTGTTTGCAGTTGAGTTGGTGATCAGTTCACCATCACACTATTTTCACATTCAAATGAATACATGAAAAGACATTTGGCTGTCAGTCGGGTCGGGTCGGTTCCTCTGCAGACTCCACTCTTCACCTCGTCTCAAACTAACAGATTTTTGTCCACCTCTTGCTGCTGACTGTCCCCATCAACCCCAAGCCAACCGACCGCGGCGTCCTCACGCTGTCTCGGTCTTTCTGTGAAATGACGAAGGCATCAGAATATAAAATACTTGTAGATTTAACTGCTCTACTTGCTACCAGGTGGTTGATTGATGTGTGTGAAATAATAAAGATTTCTTTGACTCCTTTTCGGTTTGAACAGCTTCCTGATCAGTCAGTTGTTCCTCTACCCCCAGCGGTCCCATCAGGCAGCGGTCCAGATGAACTTCTCTCCTCATCCTCCATCTTTGACCACGTTGACCGTCTCTCCCGTGGCTCTTCAGATGGAACCCGTCGCCAGGCCAACAAGGTGCAACTTATCGCCATGCAGCCACGACCAAGTCCGCCTGCGGCACATGGCCCGCCACAGCCGAGTCCGTCCCTTACTGAAAAGGTCAATACTGAGGTAGGTCAGGCATGTAATCCACACGCTGCCATAAGTCATAATAAAGCTTATTTGCTGTTGTCCAACAGGTGGCGCTAAGGCACAAGTCTGAGATCGAGCATCACAGGAACAAACTGCGTCAACGCGCAAAGAGGCGGGGCCAGTGTGAGTTTCCTTCCATGGACGACATCATGGATGCTTTCGGAGACGGGCCGGTTCAGAGCGAAGCAGCCCAGCGGCTCTACAGCTCCGCCCACGACCACATGGACTGCATCCTTCAGGCCGAGGGAGCCTCACCTCTGACCCCCGCCGACTCCAGGAAAAGGTCAGGGTTGGCCAACGACATCCAAGCTGACAAGTTTGAACTGGGATAAATCTGTTATCTGTTTGTTAGAAATAATAAAATGATCTGGTTACTTTAAGAAATAAATGTTAAATGAACTCAAACACACATTACCTGTTTAACTTCAGGTTCTGCTTTCTTTACCTTTAGTAGTTTCTGATTATTTGGATCCCGAGGAGCTTAAATCTAACTTCGCTGAATCTGTTTTCATGCTTCTCTGCACTAAAGTTGCACTTCTTGTCTCAAAGGAAATAATCAAAGCAACACTTGATCATTTAAAGCTAGATAATCCAAGGTAGCTCAAAGCTGAATCAAGTCCTTTTTGTATGTTTTTTCTCTCCAGAGGGAGGCGCTCTCCTCGGGGCCGGAGGCCTCATCAAGGACCAGGAAGTCTTCCAGATACAGACAGAGATCGGCTGCTCACAGACCAGAGCGCCACCTACAGGAAGTACCCCGGACTCAACAATGTAGCGTACATGGTGGGACAAACCAAAGTTAACCATAAATCTGTGGGAAATATTGGAGCAGCACAGCTTTGGGAAAATACTTTTAATCATTTGCTATGCAGCTGGAAATTAGTTGGTAAAATCAGTCAACAGTCGTTCCACTAATCAGGAAACATCCGTCAAACAGAACTGGACCAATCACAATGAGAGAGGGATGTCATCAATAGGTCTTCATTAGTGGGCGGGGTCTGTCAGATTGCAGGTTAACTTCCTGTCACTGAAATTAAAAATTGTTCAGAGTGAAGCTGTCTGTTCCTCACCTGGCCACAAGGTCACCAGGAGGAGGAGAATCAAGCCAGCGTAGTGACGGATAATAATATGTACATCATGCCAAGTTAATGTTCTGGTTCTGGTGTTTTACACCGCAGATGTACGGCTTGCAGCTCATCCCACTCCAAAAGATGGCAGAACTTCTGACCAATCAGTCGTTCCTCTGTTCCTCCTCGTACAGCCGTCCCATCAGGCACCGGTCCAGATTAACTTCTCTCCTCATCCTCCGTCTTTGACCATGTTGACCGCGGTTAAATTAAACGCTCCTCCATACTGAACAGCTGCCTGATGTCTGCTGGTCCACTGCAGTGGTTGAGATGTTTGGAGTTTGCGAGAACCCGAATGAAAATGGGGGAAGAACTGTGCAGAGTACAGTAATCTGTTTTTTTTAAATTAAATTTGAACATTTCTCAGTGACCTAACCTGCACACCAAAGAGAAGAGTTGTTTTGGAATATTTGTATTCTGACATTTGGTCAACTTTTATCACTCCTTTTGATGCGTAGAAGAAGAGCACCTGCTGCACATTGTGCCAGTGGGGCTCAGCAATGCCCCCTATCTATGTGGCATGGTACTTTCTGCCTGGCCCTGCACATTCTCACTGCACCATCATGGCTGGTCAGAAAGACCAAATATTAGTTATTAAATATATCAGACACACTGGAACATCAGCATGTGTGATCAACCATGAATGTAAACAGAGACACCAATAAGCATGCACCAGCTATCTACTTTATTCCTTTGTGTGTGACACAGCGCCCCTAGAGGTGAGACATAGTACTGCCTCGCCTCATACTTTTTCCATGTATTTGAACAGGCAATGCGTAAATTTGGAAATTTTACAGAAAATAAAATTATCGATAAATGGACAAAATAATTTTCTGTCATTGCTATCACCACTCTTACTCGTCATGAGGTCAAGTGAGGCACGGCTTGACCTGCCTCACCAAGGCTGTTTGTTAGGCTGATGGTCATTATGTTACGGTGGTTGGTAAGAGCACCACAGTTCAGCTGAGGATTGGTCTGATGTCGCTCTGATGGGGTCTTTGTGATATGATCAAATTTGACTTACCCGTCCGATTCAGATTCCCTGCTGGGTCCGTTAAGAACCACCACCACAGCTGAACATCTTCTCTGATGTGTTTCCTGGCAGTCGGACCCTGACCTGCCCCCAGACCACGGCAGTCCCTCCCCTACTGATGAGGTCTTTGACTCAGCCCCAGCTCCACCTCCTTACATGCCCCCCCAGCCTTCTATTGAGGAAGCCCGGCAGCAGATGCACTCCCTGCTGGATGACGCCTTCGCCTTGGTATCACCATCTTCACAGGCCAGCGGTGTGGTGAGTGAGCCGGGCGATGGGCAGTTGGTGTCTTTAGCTGCAGCCCCTCAACCCCAACAACTTATTCTCCACACTGAGATCAAATACGTTAGTTATGCACTGTGAAACGTTTCTACTTTTGTCCGTAGAGATATGCGGAGTTGGGAGTCTCCCCCACATCCATCCAGGGTCTGCTGCAGAGGTCAGCTTCATCTGGACACTTAGAAACACGCCCAGGTCTGTAGACTGAAGGATTAATCCAATGTGTCTGTGTCCCAATCAGGCAGGGCCTGGGCTCAGGAGGATATGTTTCTACTGGAGAACAACTGCAGGAGTCAATGTACTCCAACAGGGGGAAGTACGAAGACCCTCCTTCATCCTCCAGACCCCGACCTGTAGGGGGCAGTACAGGTACAATCAGCAAACACCCAGCCTTCTGCTCTTTGAGACCATTCTGCAGACAGAAAAGAGTCACCACACTCCTGCTATCAGCCCCACCAACAAATTGGTGACCCAGTAATACTCTTAAGCCCCCCACATACTCGGGCATGGGGTGTGCACTCCGTGATCCGCGCGAACTCTGCGCATACTGTCGGCGGATGGTTGAGACTTTATATTCAAGCATACTGATTGCCTAAAATTGTCTTGAGGCAAATTTCCTTATTTACCACAATCCTAGTGGATACTAGCAAGTTTGATGAGATAGTTGGGTGGCTACCTTTGTTTCTTCTCCTTCTGGGAAACCTCAACACACCTGTCAGAGAATGGTTGTCACATGTCGGTTCATCCCGCAAAGTCAGAGAGCCGCTGCTGAGTCAGCTGAGCGTCCTGCTGCTCTTTGGGGCAGAAGAGCTCTGAATCCAACTGTAATCAAACAGGATCCACCCATAATAAGCTTAGTTTATTATGTTCCAGAAGCACAATTTGATGTGCAGGTATGTAATGATCGATGTAATAATTTGTGCAGGTATCCAAAATGAGCATAAACCCAATCATCAGTGCTGTTTGAAGAAAAAAAAAAGTCACACTCAAATTATCAGACCACCTCTCTGCTCCGCTTTCTGTATAAAACATCAAGTCAATATTTGTGTAAATATAGTTAAGAAAGCCTGTTGCTGTGAAGCATTTTTGCTTGCGTTTCTGTGACATCACCACATCAAGTTGACTTTAATCATGTTGATGTCGACTTTAAAATAATATGAAGAGATGTAAGCCCTACTCTCATCCTCAGCAGCTCGGTGTCTCATAAAAACCTGTTTGATGTTAATATTTCCACCGGGTAGCGGTCATAAAAATGGATCTTTGCGCGGACATGTCCGGCGGACGTCCACGGACTGAAGTAGGCCCGAGTATGTGGGGGCCTTTATTGTCTTGTCTGTGTCTTTTCTGTTACCCTCCAGGGGCACAGCTTCACCATCTGACTCAGGTGGGTTTGTCCAGTCAGATCGGTGCGTACCCTGGAGTAGGTCGCAGCATGTCTGGACCCACTGGCTCCAGCTGGCACCAGCAGCACTCAGACCAGGACCTGTCCAGACCTGGAGGTAGCAGAGAGAGTGTAAGTCATGAAACAGATGAGATCCAGACCATACAGAACAGTTATTAAAGCAACATCAATCTAGGAGGCAGATATCAGAATAAAAGTACAAGTTTATTAAAACAATTGCAATTGGAGAAAGGTCATTTAACACACATGAGTGTCAAAGGAGTCTCTCTGAGTCTGTCGCTCAGGGGCCTCCTATTATACAGACTCAAACACGTAGCCAATGGAAAGATCATTAACCACACAAAGAAAGGAAAAAAACAATAAGTACAGACAGTTTCTTGACAAACAGGTCATCGTTGGAAACATCTGCAGTCTCGAAGCATTGACACCCTAACCACAAACGCCTCTGCATATAACACTTTTATTGACCTTTTGTTGTACGTGTTTTACTGCAGAATCAACAAGTTTATTCTTAGACAGTTAAGTGGGAAAAAACCTATCTATTGTCCTTTTGTTCAACTCACAAGTCTTGCACTGGTGCAGCTCAGGGGCCCCAATTAACGGTCGGCCTTTGAGTGAGCTCAATTGTGGTCAGGAAGTTCCCTGTTAAAACAAATCTCCGGAAAGCGGACAACTTGTCACTCTAAACTGCAGTAGGTGTCAGAAACTGTGACCTTTAACACATTTAAACATACAATAAAACGAATGAGGAATAAAATGAGTAAAGTTAATAAAACAATCAATAATATGGTAATCAATAACCTCAAATAATAAAAGTAATCAATAAGAGTAAATAATAAAAGTAATTGATAATAAAAAGTATTCAAAACCTTTATGAAATAATAGTCAGTAATAATTTACCTCAGTCAGCCTTGTTGTTCCTTTTCAAAGTTCTTCATAAATGAAGTGCAATGGGATGCTAAAGATGTTCTGATCTACCCCCTCGCCCCATTTGCTGTGAATTAACTCATCCTTGTTTTTTCTCCAGGTGCTGTCGTTCCCTGAGTTCTCCTCTTCATCTGTTTTTCAAATGCCCAGCTCTTCGTTACGAGACCCATCGGCTCCACCCCTCCTCTTAACCTCGCCCACCCCAGAATATCCACCAGAGGATGCCTCTCCATCTGCCCACACATCCGCCTCTCTCATCAAGGCGATCAGGGAGGAGCTGCGACGGCTGGCCCAGAAACAGGCGGCGGTGACCAGCTACCCTTAACTGACCTGCACCTTTTTAAATCAGGAGTTACAGCAGCTGTTCTACTAGTTGGTTAAGTACTGTGCCGCTAAGCATAAAATACCCATGATCTAAACGGCAGCGTCTCCTGACGACCACCAGGACTTAACAGGGTTTTGTCTTTTTATGTGTCGGTCCACTACCCCTGAGTTCATCGCCCAGATTCACATTTCCACTAAAGTGCTTCCTGGAGTAGATCACTGAGGGATCGGCCGACCTGGACTTCTACACTGTATCATCCTTTTTGAACTTCTGGAACAACAATACAGCCCCCAACCATGAAATGAGAGGCCCCTCTGGAGTTGTGAAGTTGATGGCCTTTTGTGGTCTAGTCATCTACCTTCAACTCTAGGAGCTCGTCCCTCTTGGCCTTGTGAAGTGGATAATACCTGTTGGAGTTCTGAAGCAGAAGCATCGCGATTGGTTTACTTTTGAACTCGGATTGTACTTCTCAATTTCTGAAGCTATCTTAGTCAGAGAGTTTTCAGTTGGTCTTCAGTGAGTTAGCCACACATCCTGCTCTTTTGGTTAAAACAATATTGTTGACCTTGCAGAGTGAATGTCTCTAGGAATTGTACAGCAAACTGTTTTGCTGTTGTCTTTGAGTTCCTGGTTCCTTTAAACCTTTGGTCATTGCTCCCTTCTAGAGTTCTGAAGGCTGGGCTGACCCATCAGTCCTTGTTGAGGTAACTCTTCACATGAAGAAAACTTCTGAACCCTTGTAGACCCGATGATGGGTCTTATGGTTCTACAGCAGATGATCACTTCTGGATGAAATTGACCTTCTGCATAATCTGGTGTGGGTTTCCCCTTTTAGAGTTTTAAAGATGTTGCTCCAGTGTTTTCTAGTTTAGTCAGGATTCTTATGTGGACTTTATTCAACCTTCTTAGCCTTCTGAGATAAATGGGAAACTCTGAAAATCTACAGCAGATCATGGTTTCCAGGATAATTAGGCCGTTGTTAACCTAGAGGGAACATGTGAAGCTCACTGTCCTTCCAGAACTTGTGGGCATTTGCCCATTCTTGGGGTGTATCGTTCCTTCTGAAGTTCTGAAGTGGGTAATCTTTCTGGATTCCCTGTGGTGCTAATTGTCAGCCTCATTACATTTAAACATTGACCACATACTGCCTTCCATGATCCATCAGCCATGGTGATCATGTATGCATCTACCCCCCATACAGAAAATAGATTTGCACTGTTTATAGCAGGAGGTGCAGCAAAGTTCTGACAGCATGACAAACTATTAGAAAAAATACACACACACAAATACATACATATATATATATATATATATGTGTGTGTGTGTTTGTTCATATAAAGGTATATAAATGAAATTTTTAGAAATAGAATCCCAATGAGCACAATATTAATGTGAGAGTTATTATTGGAGTATTGAGATGTTCTGTATTTTTTATTGCTTATATATGAAATGATGCTTTAAATGCTTTATTTAAATCAAAAAAAGACCAAACTACTGTTCCATGGTTGTAAACTCTTGTGTTTGAGCTTGCTGTAGATTCTGAGGCCGTTTGTTGCGCTGCATCGCTGCTAGCTTGTGTGTTTGTGTATCAGTGGTAAAAAAAAAAAAAGAAACTGCAGCAAAATCATCACTTTTCCAGCTTTTTGTGATTTATCTGTTGCTCCCGTCTGTTTTCTGTAGACACTGAAGATGGCGCTAATATTATGTTGGAGATGGGAGTCTTGATATTCTTCTCAGCTGCAGCTGCTTCTCAATGAACAGTTTGATGCTGCACACAAGAAGAACAGCCATGAAAAGAATGATTCCTTTTTTCAGTGACGGTCCCGTGTGTTCTGGTGCTGATGGCGTGTTTCTGCTGTGAACAGCCTGAACTTCCCCTGGACTCATTTCCCCCCCCATCTCTGGTTTGTGGCATTTCCAGTGAAGTCAAAGACACCGAACCAATTTCTTAAAGGAAGTCTGTTAATATGTTTAACCTCATCATAGTTTAATAGAGATTACAAGCTCAGAGGAAGCTAACCCTAACCCTCATTTGTGACAGACAGGAGGCATCAGCACAACTTGGCCTTTAATACTTAAACTTTGCTGATGAAACATCTTCCTGTTTCCATCTGCTTCGCCTCTGAGCGTGCTATAGAGCAACATGTAAGTTTGAATGATTATTAATGTTATTATTATCATCTATTTCTACCTTGGAATGTTATTTTTTTCAAAGGATCAGTGAAAAATAGGAAAATCAACTAATATATAAAATTGAGAAGATCAATTGTCTGACTGATGGTGTTCACAGGTAGAAATAAATGCTGGAAACATTTAAATAATAATAAAAATAGACATTTTTTGGCTTCTATCCAAACTAAAGTGTAATTTCCAACATTTCTCACTATCGCCCTCCCATGGCCATTCTAGAGAGCATCATTTCTGCCCTAAACCTGCAGTTTGACTCTGGTTCCTAAGTTTCTTTTCCTTTTCTCCTCTCCAAAACAGAGAGGAGAAAAGGAAAAGAAACTTGGGAACCAGAGTCAAATTGAAGGTTTAGGGCAGAAAAAGAAACGTCACCAACCTGAGCTGTTGGTGACGTTTAGTTTCCATGGGATTTGGTGGAACTTTTCATATTTTGGGAGCGTAATCGCTGAAACAGAATTATCGGCAACAGACCCACACATTTAGCATCTGAACGAGACCTTGTTCAGTTTCATGAGGTTTCCAAGCGACCCCACCCTGCAGCAGCAGGAAATGTCCAGAGTGAACTCGGTGGTGGTGGGAGCTTAAGTTTCAGGGGAAAAGGACCTAGTGATAAAACATAAGAAGTGCTGCTCTGGTCCAAACACCTCGGTTCAAAGTCGGGCTGACGGAGGTTTACTGGTTTCTGCTCAGGTCAGTCAAAGAGCTGTGTTTGTCTCGCTGAGAGCTTCTTTAACAGCAACATGTAACCATAACAACGCTCTACATTGTTCAGACAACGCTGTCCAATGAAAGGATAAGGTCCTTTTTCATTTCTACATATGAGTCAAGCTGAACGTTTGCATATTTCCATCAGATCCTAGAATTCCTCCTGAGGTCTTGAATTTTGTTAGAGGAGAAAAAAGCTCCTATGTTGTCCTGTTAGGATAAACCAGCTGAATCAAAATGTCCATTCCTCATTTAACTGAACTACAATAAGAGAATTCTCTATTGGGCTAGTGTTGGACTTTCTGCAGTTGGGATGCTTCATGTTCTGGTTCCTTAAAAGTTAATGTGACTCCAACAACCAAACCTGAGGCACGGGCCATTATTAGTTTATTTCCTGTTTGTGGCAGCTTTACTGGAAGTCTGCACACATCTAGATGAAACCATGCTGGAGTTGAAGTGCAGTTTTGGACAAGCTGCTTCTTCTTTTGTCCCATGGCGTCCACAAGCCCAGCTTGTCCTGACGCTTTGATTCAGCGTCTCTCTGCTGAAAGAATCTGTTGCTTTCTGAAAAGCTGTTGACCTTTTGTCTGTTTGTGTTTCCACATGAGCTTCTGCTTTTCTTGGCATGTTCCTCCATGTCAAGGCTTTAGCTGTTTTTGGTGTCCCCAATAATGTTCAGCATGCTGCTAAAATATGTAAAAGTCCAAACAGTGAAGAGTCGTTTCACGTCTAGGTCAGTGAGCAGTGATTAATGTCTCGGCTCATTATTCATCAGCTGTTTTTATTACATTTCCAAATGATATTTTTTGATCTAAAAGAAGATGGTTCTAGTAAATAGTGTATAAATGAAAGTGGATATGATGTTGAATAGAAATATATATATAAATATATCTAAAAAATATTTTATCTGTGATTGCTGAATGGACTGGAAGATCAGCTGGGCCTGGTGCCAACTCATCCTTCATGGGCCAACTGCAGAATGCTACTGGTTTGGAACTCTCTGATTGGACAATGCACCTGTCCGTCAAGCTGTAGGGCTTGGCCACGCCCACAGGATCACATGGTGCTATTTCACAGACTCCAGGTGGATCTGAAAGTTATCAGATCACCATCATGAAAAGGACAAAAGTCCTGCAGATTGTTCCAGTCTGCAGGTTCCTCCTGAATGTTTCCAGCAAACAGTCACAAGGTGGATGTTCATCATGACAAACTGCAGATCCAGGAGACGGCACCTCAGAAGATCCTTCACTAAGCAAACAGTGTCCAAAAATATTCGGTTTGGGGTTTTGTGATTCTCACATCTGCAAAGCTTTTTTTTCTCCTTCGTCACATTGGACCTAATAATGTACAGTATCATTTTTACCTGAACTATGTAGATTTTTGGACCAACTGACTCACCGTTGTAGTACAAAACTGGTATTGTAGATCTACTTGTTTAGAACAAGCGGTAGCTGGACCGTCCTCATGGTCTCCAGGCTGCCAGGCGAACCATGAGTTGATTGTAAAGTCAAAGCTTGAGTTGGGTCCAAAGAGACCCAGAATGGGAGCCAAAGACCTGTGGTCGCACAGGGTGGGTTCATCCAAACTAATTCTGGGTAGGAAACAAAGTGATGAACAACCCTTGACCTTTGACCCCACTCTGAGAAATGAAGAATCTCTGGTCCTCAGTGAAAACTGCAGCTTTGTCATGAAGGAACATCCACTCGGCTGTTGCTCTGAGCTCAACCACATTCCTGTTTGTTCTTCAGAACCCGACAGCCCGCCCTGACCCGGTGAGTCCAGCTGTGATCTGAAGCGGGACCGGCGGTCCGGTCCGGGCCGGGTCTCAGGGTCTCACGGCGAGCCTCGCCTCCTAGACGCTCTGTGAGCTTCGTAATCTGGTGTTTCAAGTCCGACTGATTGTGTTAACAGACATTAAAGAGACATTCGGAGTCAAACCCGTTGTTGTCATTTGTGAACATTTTCTGGTTTTATTCATTTAAACAGATTAAATATTCTAAATGCTTCTCTGCTGTGCTGGAAAATCCTTTCTTATATGGGATAAAAAAAACCAACTTTACTAAAGTGTTTCTTAAAATTAGCGTTGCTTTTATTGTAAAGTCCTCTGATCTCAAAACACAAAGACCTGTTTATTTCTGGAGATGTTTTTATCCTGATAGAGAACATGTTCAACCCAGAAAGCTCCATATTTCGTTACTTTTGAGTCACTGCTCAGTAAACACAGCAGATTTATGTTCTGGTTCGGTTCCAGTCTGGCTGATGAAATCTGGGCTGCTCCTTTTCTTTCCCAACTTGTTTTCTGGTCGTTCTGGTTCTCTGTTTGCGTTAATGATCCTCCTCACCTGCAGGCTTTGGGCGGAACCGGACTCCTCCTATCGCCGAACGCAGCTCCCTCCACCCGCTGGCTCGGTGATACTTCCTGATGTACCTGAGCAGGTGAGGAGGAGGAGCAGAGCTTTTCTTCATCTTCACTGCGACGATTTGCGGCATGAAAACCCAGCAGAGGATCAGCGTTCGGCTCCAACATCAGGGTGAGTCGGTTCGCTCCTTCCATCGGGTCCAGTGCGCTTTAAACACGGACCTCCTTCCGAACAACAGCAGGTACCGATGATCTCACATACGGCACAGGATCTGTAAGCTCCGCCCACCGACGTCAGCACGTCAAAGCCGGTTGAGCGTAGGAACACCTGAGTGCGTACAGGTGAGGTGTAGAACTCGAGACCACCGACTAATATTCAGGGAGAAGAGCCTGAGCCACTGCGGTCCCCGGTTCGATTCCCGGTCCGGACCGTCTCTTTTCTCCAGCTACTGTTGAATTAAAAAAACAAAAAAAACACAAACAGGCTTCATGTATGTTGATATTCAGTTTATTATTAAATATGTTGTAAATGAGCAAAAACGACCCACAAACACTTATTTTTAAAACATTTGTATTAATTTGATTTTGACGAGCTAATTAAAGCATCGGGGAAAATAGAAAAGGTCAAATATAATTAGCGGTGGCTCTAATTTGGCAAATCCTTGTAAAACTGATGGAAAGCGACTAACAGTGTGAGTAAAGTCTGAGGTTTCAGTTTGGTGCTGCAGGAAAGGAAATGTTTCTGAAAGAAACGATTCTTGCTTTAGGACAGGCTGTCAAACTCCAGGCCTCCAGGTTTTAGATGAGCCACAGATACAAAACCCTGGAATGAAACGGCTTCATCACCTCATCCTGGTGTGGATCGGTTCTCCAGAACCTTAATCACCTCATTATTCTGTTCAGGTGTGGTTCAGCAGAGGCTCATCTAAAAGTTTCAGGACACCGGGCCTCCAGGACTGGAGTTTGACACTCGTGCTTTTATAATGACGGACTCTATGAAAACTCAGCTGGTGAGCGCCATCCATCTGCAGCAGGTGGAACTGCAAGAAAAACCTACAGGCAACTCGCAGGGCAACAACAGCAACAGCAACAATGGTGAGTTTGATGATCAGGTAAATGCTGACACATCTGGTTTTACCTGGACAGATAATTATTTAGAAAAATATCATTATTCATCTGAGAAGAGAGAAATCGGAGGATGAGAGGCTAGAAATCTGGAGTATTGATGAAGTTTCCAGATATCTGATTATTTTGCTGATTAATTACAGATTTCAAGGTGGAACTAAAGATCCACATGGAAGTTGCATCATATGTAAGGAGGAATTATCAAACAATAAACTGCAATAATAATTATGTACATTTTCCCTTCCAACATGCATACAAAAGTTCCCATCACACAGTCTCACTGGCCACTTTATTAAGTACACCTTGCCAGAATCGGGTCGGTACCAGTCTTCAGGACTGCTTTGACTCTTTGTGGCTGAGATTCAACAAGAGTTTCAGAAACATTCCAGTGAGATTTTGGTGCATATTGAAATGACAACAAATCAATCAGCTACAGATCCATGGTGAGAAGCTCCAGGTCACAAACTTCCTAACGATGCGCTGCACTTCAGAGGAAGCCATTGGAGAACAGACAAGTCCACGTTGCAGATGGTCTGATCTGGATGAAATGACGTTATCCTGCTGGAAGGCTCAGCTGAGACTCAGTTGGTACTGGCAGATGGTCATTGGACCAAGTATTGTTCCCCCAACCTGTTCTGGTCCAGTTTTGGTGTAGCCTTAGTTTCCTGTTAGCTGATAGAAAGTAGCACCTGGTCTGGTCTTCTGCTGTTGTAGCTCATCTGCTTCATGGTTCGGCATGTTGTGCATTCACAGATCCCGTTCTGCATGCTTTGGTGGTAACCAGTGGCTATTTGAGTTATTGTTGCCGTTTTGTCATCTAGAACTAGCACTTCTAGTCCTTCAAAATAAAACTCCATTACTTGATGTCCTTTACACCCTTCTTCTCCATTCTGTTGCTTGCTTTAAATTTCAGTCAGTTGTTTTCCACATGTCTAGATGTGTTGAGTTGCTGTCACATGATTGGCTAAGTGACTCTTTGTGTTAACCAGCAACTGGTCAGGTGTTTCTCAGAGAGAGCTGGTGAGGGAACATAGTATTTCCAACAAGATGACAGAACGAGTCCATGACTTGCTCCAGCTGTGCGACAGATTCTCCAGATAAATCTAGTGGAGGTGGACGTCTGTGCAGATCTGGAGGAATTTAATCTCCAAAGAATCTCTGGACTGTTTTCAGCTGCAGCAGATGAGAAGTTCACTGTGGAGCAAGCTGTGGAAACCATCGGCTTTGGACGCTTCCACGTCCTGCTGTTTGTCATCATGGGCAGTGCCAATGTGAGTCTGTCTTCGCCCCAGCAGAGCTGCAGTGAAGGCGGGACATCTGCACACTGACGCTGTGTTTTTGTG
Organism: Xiphophorus couchianus; assembly: GCF_001444195.1. Taxonomy (NCBI): domain Eukaryota; kingdom Metazoa; phylum Chordata; class Actinopteri; order Cyprinodontiformes; family Poeciliidae; genus Xiphophorus; species Xiphophorus couchianus. Next base: position 8,198 of record NC_040244.1, on the reverse strand, counting down.
CAGATTGTGGAAGCCATGGAGATCATGCTGCTAGCTGTGGTTTCTCCAGAGATTCGATGCGAGTGGCGCTTGGAGGACTGGCAGGTCGCCCTCGTCTCCACGGTGAGTTTCTGTCATCCAAGCCAAACCACGCAGAAACTCAACTCTGTGTCACAAATATCTTTGATAAAACTCAGCTGAACGTCACTCAAATGATCTGAAATGTTGTTGAAGGTGAGCTGCAGTGCAGAGGTTATGGAGACATTCAAAGCAGAACTTTGATAACATTTCGAACATTTTATTAACTAACATTTTATTAACCCTCATTAACTCAAGAAACTGTTGGAGAACTGGACTGGCACAATCTCTGAATAGTTTGGTACTCAAGATTTGAAAAGAAGCTGAACTTCTGTCTGGAGGGATTTTTCTGAGGAGAACAAAAAGGAGAGCGCTCCAGGATCCATGACTACAGATCAGGATGATATCAGTCCATTCATGTTCTGAAGATGGAAGTCTGAAAGTTTTGCTTTCAGACTTCTTAAAACAGGAAACCAAGAAACTTTATAAGTGCAGGATGATGATGACAACGACCTAATTTCTGGTTTATTTTTTCATATTGGTTGTCCTCAGAATATTGTGTTAGGTTGCAGGTATGACTTCCTGACACCTTCCTCCCTCTCCAGATCCTCCCGAGGATCCCAAACTCCAGACAGAGGTCCTCAAAGTAACACACATCCTTGTTGAAATGACAGGTTTGTGTGATGGTAAAAATGATGATTTTTTTTTTTTGAAGTTTCTCAACAATAATTTGAGATTGTACAATTAACTGACGACAAACTATTCTGGTAGAGAGAAAAATGTCTGGACTGCAAAAACCCGCTTGCTTCAAAGTTCAGAGATGAAAAGTAATAATTTGCCTTTTGATTCAGCTATCAGTTCTTTTTGGTAGAACTCTGGCATCATCTCACATCTTCACCATTCAATGATCTTCCCAACCTGCCTTGTGAAAGCTCTCTCTCTCGCTCGCTCTGTCAGATGGACAAAGCAGCAGCTTCAGAGTAGCTGCCGTCATGAGAACCTGCAGGTTTCTGTCAGACTGAGTTCTGAATCCTGAATGTTTCAGAACTTTTCTAATGTTCCTCCTAAGAAGCCATTCTGCTGTTCATCTGGACCCACTGATATCTAGACCAGTTCCTGAGGTCCTCAACCTTCACAGTACCTTCAGTTCATGTGCATAATGCTGCCACCACCATGCTTTGCTTTGCTATGGTACGGTTTCCTTCCAGTGATACGTTTTGGACCTGTGGTTCCAGTTTGGTTGTGTCAGACCAGAACCCATTTTCCCAGACAGTTTTGGGCCGGACCACTTCCTGTTTTATCTGGAAATGTGCAACTTCAGGAATGTCTTTAGCTAGAGACGGCTGTTAACATGGTCCTGCAAAACTTCCTGGACTCTCCTCCTGACCATGACCTTTGACCTTGGGGAACCTCTCTTTGAACTAAATGTGGAAAAGAAGTCTGTTCCAGGTCCATCAAATCCAGGTGAAGAGAAAACCGGAGAAGAAGCTTCAGCAAAAGATTAGCTGAAGGGTGGTGGATCAAAGTTTGCCACATTTTTCCATTTGTGTGACAAATTTTAGTGTAATTGTGTGTAAGGAGATATGATTAACAGCTCACTCCCAGAAATCGTACGGTCGCATGGAAATCCTACTTGTTATGATGGTATTGCACTGTTGAAGCTAATGTTGTGAATAATGATCAGGTATTGATTGGAGGAGGCCGGACTACCAATGTGAACATGTCTGCTGTTTCTGTAACTTTTACCCAGAATGCTCTTTTTCCTGCTATGAACCTGATCAAAGTCAGGCTGATGTCAGGCCGTTTATCTGGATGGAGAGCAGAAGATCTGTGCTGCCACCTTCACCACGTTCCAACCGGACAGTTTGTTCATCGACGGCCACATTTGTTGCTGGTTCCCAACATTTTCTGTTTTCAGGAGTCCATAATAAGAACAGAGAGGACGTGTTCATTCATTTAGTGTCAATGTTGGAAACTAGTTTTATTTAGCATGTATCCAAATGAACAGTTTATCATAACCGCTTCAAAAGCATTTAGACATAATTTAACAATCATAGTCATCGCTTTTAGGACACCAGAATGAATAGAGTGCATTAATAAGGGATTATTTCAGCCTACATTGTGAAGATTTCACTTTATGACACTCGGTTCTGTCAGACAGCAGTGACTACGATCCAGTAACTCACCACCATCAGTTTGTGAGTGACTGAATGTCCTCTGGCGCTCTACAAGTACAGGACGTTTAGCGTTTACGTTGTCGATGACTGACTGACCGAATGTCTCCTTCAGATGGTGTTCGTCGGCTTCATGGTTTGTGGAGTTTTGGCCGGTTACATCGCTGACAGATACGGACGCTGGAAGGTAGGAAATGGCCGATTTCAGTTGCAGTGCCATTGATTTTTTTCTGTGTGCTTCTTCTTGGGTCTTTGTGTTTCATTCAGGTTGTGTTTGGAGGTTATGTGTGGAGCGCCTATTTCTCTCTGCTCACGTCGTTTGCTCCAACGTACGGCTGGTTTATCTTCCTGCGCAGCATGGTGGGCTGCGGCGTTGCAGGAGTGTCACAGGGGTCAGCTCACACAAAGCAGCAATAGACTGAAAATCCTGCTCTCTGATTAGCTAAACATGGTTTGTTTGCTCTTTAGGTTTGTGTTGAAGACAGAGTTCATCCCTGCCAAGTATCGAGCCTACCTGCTGCCTCTGGGCACCGTGAGTTCTGCTCTCTCAACCTTTCTTTCTCAAAACAACAGAAGCACTGAAGCTCTTTGTGTTTCAGATCTTCTGGATGACCGGCTCCATGCTCATCATCCTCCTTGGCATGCTGGTGGTTCCCACTATGGGCTGGAGATGGATGATCCGGCTCTCCATCACACCAAGCATCATCCTCATCTTCCTCTTCAAGGTGCAGACTCTGCTCCAATTGTGTGTTTCTGTCATGCCTGTCCCAGTCAAAGCATGTGATGTTTCTGTTTGAACTGACGTCCCCCAGTTTATTCCTGAGTCGGCCCGTTACAACGTGTCAGCAGGGAAAGTCGATGCTGCCGTCAAAACCCTGCAGAGGATCGCCAGAATGAACCGAGCTTCTCTTCCTCCTGGACGGCTGGTGGAGCCCGCTCTGGTATTTTCTGCTTCCTGTCTCATCTTCCTAGAATTACACAGGAAATACCTTGACTACTGTGAAGACTTGTAATCCTTGCTGTGGCCTGATGTTGCATCATGGCTCAAACAATGATGCAGTAGTTCTGTTGCTGCATATTTTCCCATTTAAAATCCATCTCACCCAGAGCGAAGTTGGGAGCTTCTGTCCATCTCTCCATTTTCTTCTGCGTTGACCAGGTTCTGTTGTTGAGTTAACACGTCCAGACGGAAAACCCAGACGTCCCTCTGCTCTCAGGCCAGGACAGACGTCAGAGTTTAATTCTGCTCTCAGATCTCATCAAAGTTGGAAGTGGCTTAAAAACCCTCTAAAGGGAAGCGTCTAGGAACAGCAATGGACAATTCTCTTCTTGTTTCATTATGATAAGAAGCAGAAAAAATCATAAGCATAAACTTCAGATGACTGATGGTTGCCTGCCTTAATCCATTGTTTTCTGCTGTGTTTGTTTCAAAATATGACTTGAGCTGTTACCGTCATGTTCAGTGGTTTTTATGTATGTGTTTAACATGTAGGGGTGAGTGTGTGTGTGTGTAATCCCTTTAGAAGATGCATTTTGTTGACATGCTGATCTTAAAACCACATTTAAGAGAAAAAATAGATTTATGGCGTGACGTTTGTTTCCCAGAGGGAACGCGGCAGCTGGAGGATTCTGTTCAGTCCCACCTTCAGGAGGACGTCCCTCCTGCTCTGGTACTCATGGTAAAGTTTGCTCATCTTTGAGAACATGCTGTCAGAATCAGTCCGAGTCCATCACCATCAACACTACAGTACATTGGTCTCGTAAAAATTCTTGTCACCTATTTGCTTCTGAGTTCAGGATTTTTGCGAAAATAAAGTTGTGTGTTTTTTATTTCTGTTTACTACAGCACTTTGTGTCAAAAGTGTCAAAGTCTACATTTACATGCATTTATATTTTTGTAAGCTGCTAACCTGAACCCGGAGCTGCAGGAAGGGGAACAACGGAGCATCCAGGTCAAAATCAGTCTCAGGATCTAGTTTCTGTCTGTCCTGCAGGTTTGTGGCGTCCTTCGCGTACTACGGCTCGGTGCTGAGCAGTTCAGAGCTGCTGGAGAAAAACCTGCTGTGTGTGATAAATGCCGACGCAGAGCATCAGGTCAAACACCGCCATGAGAGCGGACTCTGCTACTGCATCCCCTTTGGGAGCAGCGACTACCAGACGCTGCTCATCAGCTCCCTGGGAGAAGTCGCACGTGAGTCCAACAGTCTGAATCTTAACGACCGGTTCATCCTCAATAGGAGGGTTGCTGGTCCGATTCCAGCTCCGTCCACCTCTGTCCCTGGGCAAGACGCTTCTCCTACCTTTCCTGCTGGTGGTGGCCCAACAGGTGGCCAGGGGGCCCGATAACCCGAGAGGGACTCCCTGTGCCTGGCAGTCTCTCCTTGGTCAAACCACGTCAGGGTAACTGCTACTATCCATTAGCTCGCCACCATCAGAGAGTGAATGAATGAATGTAGAGTGAAACATGTTGGAGTAACCTGGATTAGATTAGATTACTAGACAAGTACAAATCATTTACCATAATTCAATTTGTTCACTTATACATTTTCATGTAGTAAATGTAGTTGATCTATTGTTGATGGATAGATGCAGAACATCAGAGATCTTGAACAGATTTTTTTAAACTGCAAATGTTTAAAAAACATTTAAACATTGCTGCTGAATAAAATAGATTTTTTTTGCTCTGTCCGATAGAAACAACAAGTCTTCTGATTTTCTGTCAGGAAACTTTATTCAGCATGTCTGTCCAGATTGTGATTTGTGTTGCTCTGCACCAGCTGGGCCTGTGACTCTCCATCTGCTCTGTTCTCCCAGTGGTTCCGTTAAACATCGTCCTGCTTAACGTGTTTGGACGGAGGATAAGTCTCACTGTGCTTCAACTGTTAACAGCTCTTCTGTTCATGATGGTCAACATCTGCACAACAATGTAAGGACTGCGCTGAGTCTCCTGTGATAAGTCACTAAGGACATCTGCAGTTTGACTGGTCTGTCTCTGTGTTTAGCAGACGGATCAGATTTTACTCACCCTGAATGGAGCAATAATTCTCTGCTTTTGTGTCTTTGCATGACTGTTCATAACCCACTGCAACCTCAGCATATGCTGCAGCTCACAGCGTTCTGTATACACCCTGTGCATGCAAAATGACAATAAAGTCAGTCTAAGTCTAAGTTTTCTCCCCTCAAACAGGCACAGACATGTGGAACATCTCCTTTCCTCTCAGAGAGAGCCACTTTTCCCTGCAGCTCTCATTTCTTTATGTGTACTTCAGGTGCTCAAGTTGTGGTCATGTTGACTTCCAAACATAATAAGGTGTACATTTTATTGGTCATGCATATTATTAGAAAAAGAAGAATCCATCCATCCATCCATCCATCTTCTTCCGCTTATCCGAGGTCGGGTCGCGGGGGTAGCAGCTTCAGAAGGGAGGCCCAGACTTCCCTCTCCCCAGCCACTTCTTCTAGCTCTTCCGGGGGAATCCCGAGGCGTTCCCAGGCCAGCCGAGAGACATAGTCTCTCCAGCGTGTCCTGGGTCTTCCCCGGGGCCTCCTCCCGGTGGGACGTGCCCGGAACACCTCACCAGGGAGGCGTCCAGGAGGCATCCTGACCAGATGCCCAAGCCACCTCAACTGGCTCCTCTCGATGTGAAGGAGCAGCGGCTCTACTCTGAGTCCCTCCTGGATGACTGAGCTTCTCTCTCTAAGGGAGAGCCCAGCCACCCTACGGAGAAAACCCATTTCGGCCGCTTGTATCCGCGATCTCGTTCTTTCGGTCATGACCCAAAGCTCATGACCATAGAAGAGGGTGGGAACGTAGATCGACCGGTAAATCGAGAGCTTCGCTTTTTGGCTCAGCTCTCTCTTCACCACGACGGACCGGTACAGCGCCCGCTTGACAGCAGACGCTGCGAAAGAAGAATAAAAGACAGAAAAGAGATTTTCCAGCGTAACATCCGTCCACTTTCTGTTCAACACAGTCACAGAAAATGTGGCGCTCAGATGGAATGGCAGCAGAAACGCTTCATAGATCCCAGTTGGCGCTCTGGGCTCCATGACGACCAGGTCTCTAAACTGGGTTTATGACTAGAACCTGGTTTTATCAGATCTTTGGTTCCTGTGCTGCCCACTGAAATCTGACAGGGACCAGAGTCATCATGATGCATAACATATTCATTATGTCCATTTAGCATATTTTAATGCATCTGAGCTGCATTATGGAAACTTTGTTTCTTACTTCAGGTTTGGCTTCACTGTGCTGCTGTTCCTGCTGCGATCTCTGGTCTCCATGAACTTTAACGTGGTTTACATTTACACAGCGGAGGTAAGAGTTGATCAATGCTTCACATCTAGATAATCCAGCACGGTCTGAGTTCTGATTGAATACCAGCTTCCTCTGAGATGCCTGTTGTTAGAAGTCATAATAATAATAATAATAATGATAAATGTTAGATAGCAACAAAGCCATTGTTTGCTATATTTTCTGAACCATTCTTCACACATTAATAACCACTCGTGTAATTGCAGAAAGAACCTTTATTAATTGTTAATGCGTCTCTGGTTTACAATGATTATTTTGCCATCTGCAACAATTTCCCAGCATGCTTTGTAGGGGTCATTAATGGGGCCGTTACTCTAGGAATATTCATCCTCCATACATGGAGTTGAAACAGGGGTGAACACATTTCACACTTTGTCCATTAATATTCATACAGAAAAAGTTCTGAGTAACCAAATTGTTGGGTGTTCTGTGTTCACCACTAGGTGGCGTATGTGGGTATTGCTTAGTGTAGTGGAGGAAAAGAAGAAAGAATGGAGGGAATGTAAATATGATTCTGTTAAGCAAGTTAAACTTAAAGGAGTAACTCAGGTCCTACTTCATGTTGACTTCCAAACATAACAAGGTGTACCTACAATTTTTTCATCTGTTATTTCCACTAGAGATCATATAATTATGCTTAATACTTGTACACTGTGGGCATATGAACACCAAAGTCAAATTCCCTGTTAGTTCACACAGTCCTGGTTGATAGAGCTGATTTTTCTACTCTGATTCTAAAAGGGTAGCAGACCCTGGTTAAGTTTGCACACATCCTTTCAACAACTGTTCCAAATGCTTTTCATCCCAGGTTTACCCGACCATAGCGCGATCTCTTGGGATGGGTTTCTGCACCTCGTTCAGTCGGATTGGAGGGATGATCGCTCCATTTATTGCACAGGTGTGTTCAAGGTCCAGCTCAAAAATCCCATTTTCCGATTGCTGTTGCTGTGTCTCATTGCTTTATGTGTACTTCAGGTGCTCATGTCGCGGTCTGTGATTCAAGCTCTCACTCCGTTTGCGGTTGCTTGTGTCATCTGTGCTCTGGGAAACTTCCTGTTACCGATAGAAACCAGAGGTCGAGCTTTGCTGGTGAGAAAGGGGATCATTTTAGAACAACTATTTTCCACTGTCACGTTTAACTGAAACTGTCAACTTCTTTATTTTTCAGCAAAACTCCTGAGGATTTCCCTGCATAGCTTCTATTTGATGTTTTTCTGCGTGTTATTGGACCTGGAAGTCTGGAACGTTTCTGTTCATATTGTCAAAGAAACACGAGTTTAGTGTTTTGCTTCATACTGGACTTGTTCACATCGTATCAACCCAGAGCTTCTTTTGTTCTGAAATACCAGAAGGAAAAACAGCTGTTACAGTCAGCATACTGAAGTTACTGCAGAGATTTTTCCAGACAGATACAGAGCTTTGTTTGACTTTGTGTTGTCTGCTGTAATAGGTTTTTCATTTCAGTCTCTTAAATGCCCAAAATAAAGCTGATTAATCCAAGTGAATATTGTCTAGAGACACTTTCAGACATTTTATCTATAATGTCTAATTAAAAATATGAAAGAAAATTGGGTATACAATTCACTTCTGTTGTCTTGTTTTAGAAACAATACTGTTTCCATTTTGTTTTATAAGTGCTTATCAAGTGTTTA